>NW_007579292.1:0-16919 GCF_000690725.1 Stegastes partitus
CATTTTACAGTGTGGTTCATGAACCAACAGCAACTTTTAACTCTCCTTTTGAAACCAACAACGACTTTGTGGGCAACTTTCAAACTCGCCAGTTTTTCTCAGTTCTGCCGACAAATCAGGACCCACATAGAAGGATCTGTAGGTGTCCTCTTTGTTCATGTGGGGAAGTCATTTTCCCTTTATTTCAGTTGGCTGAACTATTTTCCCCGAATTACAGAGAGAGTTTCCTCCAGTATGGTCGCTGTCATAAAAAGGTTTTGAAATTAGTGTTGGATTCATGCAGCCTTAAAAAATAACAGCTAATAATAATAAAGCTGCTTGGAGCCGTTCAAGTTTAAACTTTTATTTTAAATCTTGGGGTTGTGTCGCCTAAGTGGCTAAAATACGACCTCAAGAATATGCAAATGAGCATCTAATTTAATTGCACGGCTCTTTATTTTTTGAATGCATAATGTATGTTCAGTTAACAGGCGACTGACTGTGACTGACATGAACGTCTGATTCACGTCAGTCACACGTTTATTACGAGCCGGGTGTCGCATGTAGAGCTGAACCTTACCTCCCACGTATATGTACGTGTACACAGGACTCATAAATAATTCAGACGAGTCTTCCCTTGTTAATCTTTAATTGTGTAATTTAAACTTTACTCATAGTCTATAGTGTGAGGCCGGCCTGTTGTTTGAGCTTGACAGCGATTCAAAGAGGTCAGATTGTCAAGCAGGAACAAAAAAAAAAAAGAAATAATTCAGCCAAAGACAGAGTGTTTTTAGCAGCTTAAGTAGTTTAATGTTGACTTCATTTTCGTGTCAAATTATCGCTTTAAACCAGAGAGAGAGGCTCCGGCTAAAACTCCGAACTGCTGGAGTCATCTGTTCAAAAATCACAGGCGTAAAATGACAGGTCTTAAAATTCTGCCGGTGAAACTGGACGACGGCATTATTTCGCTGAAGGTATGAAAATTTGATGAGGCCGCTTGTTTGAAGCGCGGCGTCAGCTGGTCGGTGGCAATTTGATGAGCGGATCAATTCGGACTTTTGGGAAATACACTCATTCTTAGAGACGGACGAGAAGATCGACATGATTCTTGTCTGGAAAGTAAATATGAACCACTGAAGTGCCAACTGCAAGGACGAACCAATCAAGAGACACTGCCCACTGAGATGTTAGTTGTTTTTGCTAGTATTATTGTTTTTATTAGTATTTTTTCCAGCAAAATTCACACTGTATGTATAAAAAACTGTTTCTGTGCTTAAAGTTGAATTCCAGGCCTCGTCCATGACTGCTGAGCCCATGTCAAATCCAATGACTGAGGGTAAAGGCCACCAGTTGTAGGGATGGAGTCACCATCCTTAAGAACATAGCGACTCAAGAAGTCAGTATGTTGTCATGGTGGCCATACCTGGCTGGATAAATGAAATCTGGTAGCTGATTTGTCTTGTAGAGTGATAAAGATCCCGAACGCCACTCATTTACCGCCGATGGCCTCTGGACTTTTTTCAGAGCAGATTTTTTTTGACTTGTCACCGTAAGGAAGGCACAATGATGGTTCAGTACTGCTCAGTGTCCGAGTAAGACCCCAAAGTGAACCTGAAAACAGGAGTCCACCTGAGTGGATTTCAGCCATCATTAACACTCTAGTGCAGGGGTGTCCAATCCTGGTCCTGGAGGGCCACAGTCCTGCATGTTTTAGATGCTTCCCTCTTCCAACACACCTGATTCACATGATCAGGATCGTTATCAGGCTTCTGCAGAGCTTGATGATGAGCTGATCATTTGAATCAGGTGAGCTGGAAGAAGGGAAACATCTAAAACATGCAGGACTGTGGCCCTCGAGGACCAGGATTGGAGACCCCTGCTCTAGTGCTTTCCCTTCTGTGACACATTTGTCTGCTGTGAAAATTTGTAAGAAAATCAGTCACTGACTTTGGCATAGACATGGACTCCAATGGACCCCCAGTTGTTAGCAACACCGACAAGCACTGACCTGCAATAAACAGCCAGGTTACAGCTATGTGCAACATGTGCCATCAAAAGTGAAACCTGTGCTTTTTTTTTGTGGTGACTTGCAGATGCTGCCAGCAAACTGGAGCAGAGAAGAAAACACAACATTCGGCAGCCGGACGATCTGACCTTCATGTGGAAGATCATCACTGGTGACGAGAGGTGGGTCTGCAGCTCTGACCCAGAGACCGAGCAGCCGTCCACCCAGTGGAAGAATCCCAGAATCCTCAAGACCAGGGACAGTGTTTCAGGTCAGCGGTGCACCAACAGCATGCTCATTATTTTCTTGACATCTGTATCGCAGATAAGATTTGGTCTGAACTCTAAAGCGATAACGTCGATGCTCCAGCTGCACTGTGCACGCACCAGGTTTATTTTGGTCACAACTTTACAATCATCCCTCTCCACCCACCATATTTGCCAGATTTTGACTCCATGTGACTTAAATTAGAGATTCAATGCCCATCATGAGTGGTGCTTGTATGACCAGGAGCTTTCCATGTATGGCAGGAGCACAGGGATCAGTGTGTCACTGCACACGAGTTCAAGGTGGCTCAGTTTGAATCAGGTGTGCTTTTTGATTTTTACAGACTCTGAACTTTCTGATCGCGTCTCACTCTGACACTCCCCCCGCAGAGACATGCACTCTGGAGCTCCACTAGAATAAGGCACCTGAGCAGCGACCGTCTCAAAGGGCTCTAAATGCGTTTCCATTGGCTGTCAAAGATCCATCTCTGTCTTTCCAACAGAGACAGTCTGATGGTAGCTCCTTGCGGCTGGACGCCTGTAAGACACGCCGGCAGAGAGGCTTCCAGGTGAATTTGAGGATGCACTTCAAAGAGCGACTTAACATGCCGTTCCTGCTCGAGCAATAAAAACTCAAAATCCCGGGTCTCGACGTACGTGATGCACGAGATGTGTTTAAGGTATGTGTTGCCGCCGCAAAGGGTCACGATCAAAAGTTGTGCGCCGAAATGTTTTAATTTAAAAACCTTCAGTTGGAGGCCAGAATCTCCCGTTAAAACTATTTAAAAAATGAGCATCTCCCTGTTTTTCCCTGGGATTTGAAGACCTTTTGACCTTAAGCTACCTTCTTAAATCCCAGTAGATAAGACTGTATTACTCTTTGAAGCATTTCTCAAAGTTTCCTCTGGCTGTTCCATAATAGATTAGGCTGGTTTGTTGCAGCCCTGCTTCTGTGTGTGTGGTTGTGCATGTGCATGTTTGCATGGCGAGCGTGTGCATGTTTTTCTATCCGTGTGGCTTCATTTTAAATGCCAGAGGTCAAAGGAGCCACTCAGCCCCATTTTCTAAAAATTAATAAGTTATGCAGATAAGCAGACGAACCAAACTGACATTGTGGTTCGCGGTGAACGGAGACAATTTGCATGAAGGCGTGGCTGTTTAAAAATGCATCCGAATTAAAAATGTAACACGCTAATAAGCACAGAGACGATGATTGTCCTTGCATAAAGCAACACAAGGACGCCGGTAATGAGGGAGTGCAATCATAATCTGCTCACAGTCGACTGACACAAAAACTAGAATGCCGCAGCTTAGCAATTGTAATGAAATTATATCGGTTAAGAGTCCCGTTGGAATGAATATCTCCTGTCTGATGCTGTTGTTAGACGGTAACCTCATCTGCTCCGGCCTGCAGGGATTTAGACTTCAGACTGATTTTACTGAACTCATATGTGAAAATTCTCCCACATGTAGCATCAGCACAGATGATTTGGACTATTAAGTAATTTATAAGAACATATCCGCTTTAAAATGTCAAATTCTATTTTAATGACATTTACAGCTGATAATGCATTATATATATAATATATTGAGCTTTCTATGGATGGAGCAACAGCGCAGTAAATTATTTATGGTGCTGAGCTTCTGGTATCTGTGTGGATACAGTCATGTGTAAAGAGTTAAGGGTGAACAAGTCTAATTTTTTTAACAAAAATGTCAATACATTCACTGGTATTCTGCAGAAAAAGAGGCTGCTAATGTTCCTTTTAGCAGAAAACCCTCTTCTAGGCGTTCTGCACAACCATCCTCCAGTCTCTGACATCAGCTTGCTCAAATGGTTCCAGTTCCTTCAGTTGCCGTTTGAAGGAACTCTCTGTTTCAAATCCCCTCTACAGCACTGCAGCCAGATTCAAATCTGACTATTCTGCTCCTTAACCCTCTGCTTCTTCTTTTTGAGCCATTCCTTGGTGGATTTGCTGAGTGTTCACATCCATGATCCTGTTGAAAGGCTCTAACTGTGGTTCAAATTTAGCTTTTGGACACGTGGCCCTATCCCACCAAACACCCGACGTAATTTAGACGTTGTTTTTTGAGCTAAATCTGGTCAGTCCGTCGTAGCCTAGATTTAACCCAAATGTAGTCGTTGAAATTGGGTTGCATTTGGACCGTCCAGTTTGATCCCATATCTATCTATCTATCTATCTATCTATCTATCTATCTATCTATCTATCTATCTATCTATCTATCTATCTATCTATCTATCTATCTATCTATCTATCTATGAGCAGTACACCACTACAACTTGCCACACTTGTAATGAATGCTTAGGGACTACAGTACCCATAATGCAATGCAAGGTGATAAAGAGACGTCTTAATAGAGACGTCTTTTCAACGACCTGAAGAAGGCGACTTTTCACCTTTCACTTGTCAACCAAATTTAGTTTAGACGTATGAAAAAGATGTCTTTTCAACCTTTTTGTTGCTGGGTGGCTATATTACCTTGAAGCACTCGTTTATATGATGCAGAAGTTGAATCAGTGACTGTGGAGCTGCAGCCACAAACCAGCTGGTGTGAGGATCTTCTCCTGAAACGCTGTGTCCGGTCAGTGCCAAACATGTCTGCTGTCACTGTGACCAAACTAGTCTGTCTCTGATGTGTCTGTCAGGAGCACATTATTCCAAAAGGCTGCTCTGTTCTAGTGTCTTCACAGCCACATTGTAGTTTTGCCTGAGTGCTCCTTTTGGACAGTGGAGGGTTTTTCCTAGCGCACCTCCTGCAGTGTAGGAATTTGAGAGGTTCTGAGATTGTTGTGTATCAAACCAACTGTCCTTGGGTTGAATTTGCTGGACTGGCCGGTCCTGAACAAACTAACGGTCATTTTATAAAGTTATCTCCAAGTGGTGTTAATTTCATAGTAAAACGAGTGATTTCAAATCTTTTGGAGATCTTCTAGAATCCTCCACAGAATCCACAACCTTTTTCTTCTTTTTTAAATTTTCTTCTGAAGGCCTTGGAAAGCTCTTCAAATGTGGGCATCGCGCCACTTCAGCAGCAAAGAGAGCACCAGATCCTACATGTCAGAGGTTTAAATAAGGCAGCATCCATCTGTCACTCCCTGAGGAGGTTCGTAGTACAGAGTAAGTGTTACTGTACTGCTCTATAAATAGTCCCAGCTGTGCATATTGACTCGTGCGTGATGACAGCTGCTCCATTTGGCAGAACCTTAAAGCGGCGCGCTCGGTGAAGCTGCACTTCCTCTCTGATGAGTCCGACGGGCGAGGCGGCGGGTACGAGTATCGATACGCAAGCAGGTGATTCTGTGGGAGAGGAGCTCGTCTGCTCAGCTTCCCACTGAAGTTTTGGCACTAGTTACTTTACAAAAGACTTTTTTTTTTACACAAAATATGACATAAAATTATATTTTTGTTATAAATCAAACGAACACCTTGTACAGCTGAAGCAACTTGTCGATTAAGTTAGCAAAACATTTACTTGCAGCTACTTTACTCATCAATTAAAGCATTTTTCATGCAAATATCTCAAAGCTACAGATTCACAAATGTGTTGCTTCAACTACTTTATTACCTTTAATGTCTTTTTTAAAAAATTTATTTTATTAAAATGCTACTTGGATGAAATTGCCATAGCGTGGGTGTTACTTATTAAATGGATTTTCTCGCTATTTTATTATTTTTTAACAAACAAAACAGTAAATTAATGAAGAAAACAATCAGCAGATGGCTCAATAAGTCAAGGTCTTAGATGCGCTTCATCCAAAACCAACTAGTGCCTGAGTGATGTTCATTATACAATCGTATAAATTCATTTTCTGGATTCTGTTCACTTAGTTTTGTGAAATGTTCAATGCTGTGTGGCGTTTTCACTTTAGGAAGGGATCTGAATATTCTCCTCCACCGCTGATTAAAAGACACACATCAGCTCGCTCGTCTTTCTGCTTTGTCTTTATCACACACACACACACACACACACACACACACACACACACACACACACACACACACACGGTCGGTCTAATCAGTAATCCCCTCCTTCTCCCCGGCCGGTCACTCTGCTTACCGCCGTCTCTCTCCTGGACGCAGAGATTACAGCGGCTCCAATTGTCCTCTCTGCTTAATGTCCTTGCACTCGGCTACTTACTGCTTGTACCTTGAATGAACCTTATGTATAGACAGAATGAGATTCAGCCGTGGGGGAGATTGAAACAGCCGCCGCCGCAGCTCTTAATTCTGCTCGTTTGGTTATTGGAAAATCAGTTTTTGGAAATCCCAGAAAACCTAAATCTACTTTTGCTGTGAGGTTGTTTACGCTGCTGTAATAAAGCGTTGATTAAAAGAGGTCGGAGAATAAAGCAATAGCAAAGATGCGTAGCTGAGGATTCATTTGGGGCCTAATTGTTGAGCGTTAATGGCCACTTAAGGACTTCTGAAACTGCTTTTCTGTGAGCTCCAGTGAGACTATGATACTGAAGATTTCCTCAAAGAATGCAAACCACTTCAGATGTGAGATGCATTCACAGGTTTCACTGCTAGTTTAAGTAAATTAAAGGATGGCTGTAAAGCATCTGAGTCTCTGTTGGCATCTGTGTCGCCTTGAACCAAGACATTTACTCAACATTGTCCACATTTGACCAACACAGTCCTGACAAAAGCTCCATTCAGCCTCAGACATGAAAACACTTGTGTGGGCAGACTGTGGATGAATAGACCGGTTCATTTAATGTGTTTTTTTTTGTCTGGAAATTCCCCAAAATAGGGAGTCTTGCAAACCAACACGTCAAGGCAAGCTGCACAGAAATATTTCTTTCCATTAAAGCCAATCACTGATAGCGTCTACCCTATAGATTTGCAGGTCAAATCGTAGCTCTTCTTAAATCGAGATGCTCAAACATGAAACTGGTTGTTGTACATCCTCAACAGGACTACTGTAGCTGCACTCCTTCCCTGTTCAATGGTGCTGCTGATAACCTAAATAGCTCCTGATAGCTAAACAGTTACTTGCTAATGGCTAATGCTAGCATGCAAGTACAAAAAAAACCTGTATTTTCTTTACAAGTAGTTCGCAGTATGGGGCTTAAATTAGATAAATTATGTTTATATGTATTTAACTTTGGGTTTTGTGTTAATTTTCTTTATTCATACAAACCTTAATTTAAAGCATCCATCCATTAGCTATACACCGCTAAATGAAAAGTTATACAACAAAAAGAAACAGCTTTTGACGTGAAATCATGCCGTGTGACTTTTTTTTTTTTTAAAGGTCCACGTATTTTTTCAGCTGGATTTGAATTTGGACAACACAAGTGAATCCAGAAATCTTATTTTACAATAAATTGTCGTTGGGTAGGATAACATTAACTGAAAATATGAAAAGATTTGGTTGAATTCTTATAGCAGTAGAGCTTTATACTTTTGACCAATTTTTTTGGCGATTTTTGGTCATTTTTGTAAAAAAAAAAAAAAAAAAAAAAAACCAAGGCGGTGACCAAATTTCCTTAAACTTAGACTAAAGTAGTTTTGGGTCGACCCCTTCAAACTGGCCAAGCTTCATCGGAATCAGTGAGACGACTTGTGGTTACCCCCACCTGGTCCTATCATGGATAAACTCTTAAAATGCCTTAAACTTTCATTTTTAATCGCCAGTGCAGCCTCCATAATTTTCCAAAACCAGGAAAGAGGCCGGAGATATGTGCAGCAAATGCTTTCGCAGAAGTACATCAAGGTGTAAATTTTAAAAAAACTAAAAGAAAATCAATTTTCATCAGCATTCTGCCAAATCTTCTTAAGAAAAAGCCTCTTTTTTGTCATGTTATAGGCTCAAAATGGACATGCACATCAACACAAGTGGATGGAAACATGTTGAATGTTCACACTGAGTTCGCAGATTCACATTTTAAAGACGCACCATAACTGCAATCACTACATTCAGTCTTTTGCAGTACTCCAGCTGTGCTATTCGTGGTGTGCTCGGCCTCTAAAGGAGGCGCCGTTAACATTCTCCACAAGGTCTGCTTCTGGAAACTCTGCGGTGACTCCGTTCACTTAAGTGCCACCTACACCATCCTGTGATATGGAGGGCAGACAATGTTCACTTAACCTTAAACTCTGACTGCTGCTGACTAACAGGAGCGTCTGAATGTTTAAATAGTCTCCACAGAGCGTACGGTGTGTGAATGTTCTTCTGGTTGTACCTCCCCCAGATTCTCACCAACACGATTTAAACGTACATTTAGCTCGATTCTGAGGAGCTTCCATTATTGTTGGCGGTTACACAAATAACCCCAACATCCAGCCGACTGGGCCTCGTCGTGCCATCTTTATGTACGTTTTAATACCAACTGTTAAAGTGCATTTAAATGTCGAGTCAAGTTGGTATAAAAGCCACAAGTTCCGGCCGTGACAACGGAGGATCATTTATGGGAACATTCCTGACGTCAAACATCACTTCTGAGGTAGAACATTAAAGACGAAGCACATTGGCAGCTTTGTTAGGCTGTACGTCCATATGGACCAAACCATGGTCACGTACTGTAGTTACAAAGCCTAAACACAGACACGATGATACAGAAATGTGTCTCTGAAGTATTTTCTTGGATATTAGAGGATTATACTGAGGCTGTAGATGATGAGGAATTAAAGTTTTGTGCATTTGATTTTTATTTCCTGATGATAAACGATGAAATGTTGAAATTGTACAGCGAACATAAAGTGTCTGCGTTTAAAAATCCGTCTATCAGTGCGTGAACAAACTTCAGCAGCACGTCATTTGTTTTAAATCGATGCAATTCAAGTGTCCATGCATGTGTGTGTGCTTGCATGGCTCATGCTGTGAGGCTACAGTCTTATTACGAGGACCAGCCTCCCTTTCGGCGACATAAAGAGCAAACGTGAGTCATTACGTTTTAATGTGGAGACTTATGGTTGTGGTAAGGTTGTGTTAAGGTTAGGCAGGCAGGGGGGTAGGGTGAGGATGATGTCCTCTGAAGTGATGGAAACACTCCAGTGAGTGTTTGAAAAGCAAAGGGTGTCCAAACCGATAAATTATATATGTCCGAGTCATACAAGTGTCAGGGGTCTTCATGTATTATATATTGCCATTAGGCTGCTGCTGTGTACATCGGCTCTCATTATGTTACCTCCAGCGCTGGTGTTCCAGACCAACGCTGACCAACGTGCTCGTGATGGGAATCGGTGCTGTGTGGCAGGATGGCAGAATCTTTATTACTGCTCTTGAATTAGATAAAAATGTCTTTATTTTCCAGATAATTGCTGTATTCAGTCGATCGTTGCCCCTTTGCTGGCAGATCTTACAGAACTTCCACCCTCCTGCTTCTGTAAACACCCACTAGAGCAGTGAAGTAGCTCCTGATTCAGCTGTACAGTCCCTGGATTTACATCCTCGCTTTGCTTCATGCTTAAGCAGATGTACACGAGGACGAACCACCTGATGACAAGCCGTCAAACAACCCTTAATCACACCTGACACTTCAAAGGCGCCTGTAGCCGCCCGCTTTGTTCCAACACGCGTCTTATTCCTTCATTTTTTGTTCTCCACATCTCAACATCGCCCCGTCACGTTATTAATCCGTGTATACACGTGGATGGTACAGAACCTGTAGACCTGCCTGCCGGTATGACGACTCCTTCACATCTCGCCGATTTCTTCTGTACGTCCCCCGCGGGGGGTCGACCGCTCTCCTCCGCCAGCGTCGCTGCTTTGATACCTGCAGCCCGCCCGACCTGCACCGTCACAAACTACTGTACGGCGATTAGCGCCGTCATTTGAATCCCGTAACAAAAGCAGATCGGCGCCGTCAGCTGGAAAAGTCGGGTTCCCTTTAGCTCCAGCCGCCCCGCCACGCTTCTGATCTTGTTTTCATCTGGTGCAAGCAGCCGCGGTAATAACAGCATCCGGCAACGGCTGAGAAAACAAAGAAGGCTTCTTATCGAACTTTTTTAGGAACTCCGGCAAAGAGCAATTAATTTCCGCACAAGCCACTGTAAGCACTTTTGTCACGTTCCAAGACCCCCTGACCGCTCACTGTTCCGCCGCTTATGTGCCTCTGACTACCTGTTGCAGCCGGATTAAGATGCAAATTGTCGGCCTAATCTTTTGGAGTAAAATAAGCTTTCTTGGTGCGGAGCTAAGTAAGCATATGCTGTATTCTACTGAAGCATGAGCGCCGTCATCAATATGCAAAGCTCGGTCTTCCTCGGGCTGCCGTTCTCCCGACACGTTTATGTGTGCAGCATGCAGCGATGTTCATCGCGAACTTTCATCGAACATGTTTTCACATTTTAAGCACAGTAAGCCTCACACACACTGTAATCTGTTGCTGCTGTTTAATCTGCATGCATGCTATCTAATCATGACTGATGTCTTCATTACTTTCTTTTATCCTCACACACACACACACACACACACTCACGACGAGGTTCATCTCCATACAGTTTGACTGAAAGCCGCGGCGCCGATGTCTTCATAAGTCCTGTGTTTTCGGTGCCAAGTCAGCTCCACAGAAGAGGCGATGAATGTAAATCCATGCATATAGATTATCCATTCTCTTTGCACAAAAACTGCCTGCCACAATCCCCCATTCACCCTCTTTATATTCCTTCCCCTCGTATGGATTCCAGCATTCAAATCGTATTACGTGGATACACCCCGGTGGCTCTCCGGGGGCAGGGATGGTGCGCCGGGGTTAAAAATCTGACTCTTAAGTTGCATTTGTGTTTTCTCTCTATAAGCAATTTCTCACAAGTTGTTTAAAACCTTAAGAGTACTAATTTTTTTTGTGCACACAGGGAATTTAAATGCAGTCCTTCAGAGTATTCTCATATCTCATTATGACAGAGCTCAATGCGTTTTGCAGCAAGTGTTTTTGTGGCATTGTGAGGCGCTGCGTTGTGAATATGTTGAGTTCAGAAGTGAAGTATCTGCTTATACGAGCTCGCAAGGACAGAAAAATGTAAAATAAAAATAAAACTTAACTGAAAGCCAGTTGGTAAATGTATTAGTCAAAGCATAAATGTTAAAGTTCTCGCACGACAATGTCGAGTGAACCGAAAGTTGAATAAGTCATATAAAGATGTCAGCGGTGTAGTGGCAGAACTGTGTGTATTTAAACCTGGAGGTGCTAAAAGTTCTGTTTCAGCCCATAACCTTCAGGCTTTCTGTGGCTTGTAGCTTCACTACTGCATTCTCAGGTAGTGCCTGGAGTGTTTGATCAGCAAATAGACACATTTACTAGGGGTGGGACTTTAATTACGATTAATTAGTTAAAACAAAAATAACATGTTAAAAAAAACGTCTGTCAGCGCCCGATTTCATGATCCACCAATCACAGTGATGCACAAGATGCTACAGCGCTACGCTAACAACAACGAACATGGAGGAATCCAACGAGAGTGCACCGCTTGGACTGATGGAAGTTTCATTTTTAAAAAAACTTGCCCGATGGAAGCCTTGACAAGAGCGTGGTTTTGTGCAACTTGTGCAAAAAAAGAATTTGCATCCCACAGAAGCACATCAAGCTAACGGTACCACCTGCTAGCGCTAGCGCTTTTTTAACACGTCATTTTTGTTGTAATTAATTAATTGTAAGTAACACTTTAAACTTTAACGCGTTATTTATGCGTTACTTAACTCGTTAATTAACGCGTTAAAGTCCCACCCCTAATATTTACCTTAATTGAGTCTTGCTAATTCTTTCTTGATCCTGGTTTTATTGTATTTACATGTCCCCATAATGTTATGCAACATGGATTTTAAACACATCCTTCCACTTGTAGTTCAGAGGACTCGGATTGACCTGCGATGTAAAGCAAAGATGAAAAGGAATTCAGAAGTTGTGATATGTTTTTAGCTCTTTCAGCAGGAGATTGCTGCAGACTGGACAGGAGGGAGATATGGAGAGAAATGGGAAAGGAGAGGAGAGACAGAGAAGGACGAATCCAAGGAGGGGTGAGATGAGGACGTGAGAGAAGAAGAAGTGAATGAGAGGAAGACGAGCGTTAAACAGGTTCAGAATGAGGAAGGACAGAAACAGGGAGAGGAAGACATTGAGACGGATGACCCTGCTGCAGGACTTCACTTCTATTCACTGTCCATATAAATTCAACATAGCGACGAACCGTTTCACTGAGGAAGAGGTTTAATTTATGATACCGTCTAAATAAGTGTAAAAGAACAGGATGACATATTGGTAAAGATTTAATGATACACGTGTAAATTGTTTTGCTTTATCAGTAATTATGATCAAACTTAAGATAAAATGAATGCACTGACGGGATCATTAGAAAAACAGTCATAAGGAGTCTGTGTTCGGTTGAATATTAACACAATATCTGATAATCCTATTTGCTATTTTCTGCTTTTTTTCTTTCTTTTTGGATAAATCAAAATTCAGAGGTGATGCAGCCTCATTTAGAAACATACACTAAAACACTGCATGAAGCAGCAGTTTTCAGTAGCTGTTATAGAAGTGTGTATCGTGACAGTAAATATTGTAAAATATTTGTGGTTATTTTGTTGAATCCATTAACTTACTGCAGTAGAATTACACTTTTGTCTCCGACCCCTGACGTACCGCCAAAACCTTTGACATCCCGCGCAATATAAAAATGCTAGATTCATCACTGGGAGACACTTTTCAAGATAAAATAAATGCTTGTTGTGCATTAAACTGCAGTTCCACAAATGGCCACTTGAGGCGACTTGCAAAAGTAAGTCAGTCCTCATAGACCCCATGTTAAAATGTTAAAATGTTTGCAGCCTTAAAACTACTCAGGTCTCTACAGCTAATTTCCCTTTTTATAGCACATGTATCGTAAGTGGATTTTTGTGTAGCCCACCTGTTTAAACTGCATGAAGGCTTTAAATTCTGCAAAATTTCAGTGACAGTTGCTGTCATAAGACAATCGCCTCAGTTTTTGGGCCCATTTTTATATTTGTCAAGAGTTCGGCAGGGTCTGCATTCAAATACCCATTACACCACACGATATTGAGCCCACACATCTGCATAGTGATCTCTATAGTTATTAGTGTGGATGGGCTGTAACAGTAAAATTGGTTGACTGTTGGAGGAACGACAAAAACATCACAGTATATGCGCTGTCTGATGGGCAAAAAAAACAGACATGAAAGATAATTCCAATTGAACTGTATTGATTTGAAATTCATGCTAGGGAACATGAAAAAGTCAACAAATCCTGTCCCAGGACACAAAACAATATATTAAATTTTGTGACTATTTCATGACTTGCCGTGCGACTGGGTTGGTCACAGAGTCTTGCTTGGGTAACAACACTGAGCCATAAGGGAGCAAACAAACAGTTTAACACCAAAAAATGCATCAAGTTATATGAGCAAGATGTTAAAAAAAAAAAGTGTGTCTTAATTGTATGCAGTGGTAGCAGCAACTGTAGTAAATACTGGAAGCAAAAGAGCAAATTATAAGATTGGAAATGCAGGAAGAATCAGGCAGGAGCTTCAGGACTATTCCAGGTCGCATCGAGGGTTTGCCCGTCCTTGTTTTACAGTCCATGGTGAAGATAACAACCCTAAGGTCATGTATAGAAGTAAGGAAGGTGTTGAGGGCTCACATGTAGATTTGTCTGTACGATAAGAGTTTGTCAGCTGCTGTTTGATTTGGGGTTCAGTTTTGCTCCTCACTACGAGACATGTCATGTGACCAAATGAGAAATCCCATTTCAAGAGGCTCCGTACGAACCTGCCCCACAACACGCGTTCTTTCAACCGGATGACAGACAAAAGGCATGCCTGGAGATTATACGTTCTCCTCAAGAGGGAAGCGCAAACTGTCACGCCATCCTTTTCATTCCAGCCAAATAGTACAGTCAAATCCGTTATCCGCCGGGAGCCGGGGGGGAGGAGGAAGAAGAGGGGAGTCGGGGGAGGCGACGCTTCCAGACAACAAGGCACATATTTTCTTTTCAATCTCCTGTCTTCACCGAGAACAGTCCTGTCATTCATTTCCATCATAATCCGCCGGTTTCTATGTTTTCTGTCAGGACGGTGACAGACGCGACACACGGGAGAGGAACATGAATCTCACCCTGTTTATATTCGTCGCTGATGGCTTTCCCTGAGCCAAACGTCTAAAAGGAGTGTTCCTGAAGAACAAGTGCTTACCCTGCGTTTGCACCTGTGCATTCGGATTTTTAGACTTTGAAGCAGCTACCCCCAAAACCAGCTGCTCCTCGAAAAGCTACGACTTGGATTCGTCTGCCGCGGTGTCGTTTTTAGGTTTTTGGTAAACTTAGACTCTACTGGAATTCTTCTGACAATAATGAAGACTAACAGTGCACATGAGGTTGTTTTTTTTTTTAAAGGTATGTGTGTGAGTAAGAAAGGCATCACTACTGAGAAGCTGCCGTTTCATTTCGGCTCCGTATTTCTGTGAGTTTGTTCCTGAAATAATGAGATGTTCACAAGAGTGTCCAACTCGGTGTTTGGAGACGGCAGATACAGTAACTCACTGATGGCTCAGTTTAAGACCAGAACATTCAACTAGAACCTTCATTCAACCTGTGAGCAAAGATGTCCGGTTTTGCTGCCTGGTTACCAAAGTTAAACCACAGCTGATCAGCACAGACGGATTATAATCACCACAGGTCCTTGCCAGTGCGCACATTAAGCACATGACACTGGGCAACACACAACCACCAAAACATCACTGGCGCTGTCCATGGTACCACTTCTGATGCGTGTATCAGTGATGATCTATAGTTCAGGAGCCGAGAACCATCTTGCCTCCATAAATCAGCACCGATACACGCATCAGGCCACAGAACAATAAAATACTCCTGAATTAAAATAAATAAAATCTCACCTAAACCGGCGGCTGTTTCCTGGCCTTCCTCGAGGAGAAGTCCTGGATGATGTCATTGAAGTCCAACTCTCGGACAAGTTTGGCTTCTGTGGTCATGAGTGACAAACTGTTCAGGCGCTTCTGGCTCATCGTGGTCCTGAGTTGGTTTTTTATTCTGGTCATTTGTCGTACTACTAGAGCAGACGGTATCAGTAGGACATGGTGTCGCTTGACCACTATCAGAAGTCTCCGGTGCACTTGAGCTAGCAGTGTTAGCATCCCGCTGATCCTCTGAGCAGTGAGGTGTAGAACAACTTCCACCGCTGTTATGAGTCGGCCTACCGTCATCTTGTCTCTGTTTGTTGGTGAAAAATGTTGAGATTGATGGCATTTGCTGCACCAAAGCAGCATTTTTATCCTCTTTTTCTTTCCTTAGCTTTCTTTTTTCTGAGCGCTCGCCTCTCAATTTTGAAAACAAACAGTTTGGACGTCATGCGTACTTTTTTTTTGTACAAAAAGTCGTTTGTTATGTTTGAAAGCAAACGCACGAAAACGTTACGTTGGAAAGTACGTTAGAAAGCAAACACATTTTTATTTATTTATTTATTGCACACAAAAACAAACAAACAAAAACAAACAAACCTGAAGGCCAAGGGCCCTTATTGGCTCTGGGGCCCTGGACACACGCCCACTTTGTCCATGCGGTAATCCATCTATGCCAATCGGTGGTCAGAACATTATGTCAGTTCATAACTGCTTCTAAATGGACAGAACCTTTACAGGCTTTCAGGCCCGTCCGTGAGACCTGACTGAGCTTTTCTCCCTTCGCTGCTGCAGTTGTGAATAATTTGTTGGCTGACATTTGCAAACCTCCCTTTTTTTTTTCTTTTCTAAGAATCAAATACACTCCACGTTCCTGTAAGTGAGATGAAAGCAGTCACTCCTATGATTTAATTAAGATTCCTGAGTTTTGCACTTTACAGCATCCGTACTTCCATTACATTATTTATAAAGCAAAAAGAGGAAAAGTGAGTTCAGGTTAGGCTGAATACAAACCAAATATTTCATTTTGTTTTATTTGTTCGCCCTCCTGTTTCCACTTTGTGCTCCACACTTGTAAGAAATCCCAGCACGCCACATGGGTGGCTTACTTTAGAAATAGCTGACAACCCAAACAAACCTATGGGTATCACTGCATTATAGACAAACGTGTTCCTACAGAAACCAATAGATCAATGATGCCAGTCTATATAACAAGCCTGTTATGAAAGATGTTGCATGCAAATGAGGCACATCTGGAAGAATTTTTAGGCGTAGAACTTTCAATTCTCCAAACATTTATAGAGTGGCTCTCCAAAAAAAATCCATCTGTCGCATTGTTTTCTATACCTCAGCATCCAGAACTGTACCAGAACCCTGAACTTCACCGTAAAGGTGGTGGCCTACCCAACAATGGAACTGAACCATGATGGGAAGAAGAAAAAGTTCAGACACCGTGGTCATTGCTAAAGGCATATTTTGGAATATGTTGTCACATGTCTATGCAGGGCTGCAAGGTGGCTCGGTGGTTAGCATCATTGCCTCGCAGTTAGAAGGTCGCTGGTTCACGTCCCAGTGAGGACACCCGGGATCTTTCTACATGGAGTCTCCATGTTCTCCCCGTGCAGCGTGGGTTCTCTCCGGGTTCTCTGGCTTCCTCTTCCTCTCCAGAATTGTCTGTAGGTGTGAGTGTGCTTGGTTGTCTGTCTCTAAGTGTAGCCCTGTGATAGACTGGTTACCTGTCCAGGTGAACCTGCCTTCACCCTGAGTCAGCTGG
>NW_007579292.1:16953-20184 GCF_000690725.1 Stegastes partitus
GGTTATATAACCTTTTTTATTATTTTCTCTTTCTTCCCGTTCTGCGATGACACAAAACAACAGATTTTTACAGCCAAACTAGCGGCGCCGTACAGCTGCACTAATTAACTCCAGACACAGCTGATCGGAACAGCGTTTGTTTTGCCACTTGTCGTGAAAAAGTATCCGACAAACTGGAATTTCAGCTGTGTGAAAAATCAACAGACCCCGTTCTGTGCTGAAAATAATGACAGTTTCCAACAGTTGTTGAGACGCTGAACTGAAAACCACAAATGTCCGTCTGATTCTGGTGCTGGAGGGAAAGTCACCAACGTCGGTGAGATTCATAACAAACAACGAAAAACTAAACGCTAAAAAATTAAAATAAAATACAATAAAAAAAAACTTAAACACAACAACACGTCTAAAAAAAAAAAAAGATACCTTTGTTTTTTTCTTCCTTATTTTAGTCGCAAGGATTATTTATGCAACTAACTTTGAGGAACCCCTTCAGTATGATCCCAAGATAAGGAAAAAATAACTTAAATATTTAATGAAAAGTTAAATAAAACCTTGACTTATGCCTTTTTTTGTGCAATCATTTTATTTTAAAAACACCTTAACACAGAAAACAGAAGCTCTTTTATGCCACTAGCACAGCTAACAGAACACAGTTCACTCACATGCTGTCAATAAAAACTAAATTACACATTGCTGCACCCTAATTTAAGCCCTTAAGATAGTCCAGATATTAGAATTGTGGGGCAGGCAGACAAATAATATGTCGAAAATAACCCATGCAGTTCAGGCCGAACCTCTCCGCCTAACCCACGAAATAAATTAAGAGTAGAAATATAATTCAAAGGGATAACCTCCAAAGAAAATTGATAATCAAGTCAATTGTAGGTTTGAGCAGATATCATTTCATTCTCATCCAAAAACCCCTTTCAGCCGAAATTCAGCAACAAAAGAAATCAATTTAGTCAAAACCAAGAGCCGCGATGTCCCATTACTCATTCTTAGACAGTCCCCCGTCGTATCAGAGCCTCTAAAATAGGACTGGAACAAAAAAAAAAGAGACGTCGATGTGACTGTAGGGTTTGATTGTGTCTGAGGGGAGTTCAGTCTCAAATTGATGAAACTGGAGTGTGCGCTGAAGAGAGAGGATAGACCCGGCCGGGAGGGGACTTAGCGTCCAATCGAAGGGTTCTGTGAAGAGGGAGGTTAATTTTTCTTTTCAGAGGGGTAATGAGGAAGATTATTTTTTTGGATGAGAGATTTTTAAAGAGGGCGGTCGGCAGCGTTCGAAGCCCAGAGGGGGCGTCGCCGGATTCAGTTAGCCGATCCGATAACACGAGTCTTCAGGTATCGAATGGTTCCGATCAAACATCTCAGGATTGTAGCTCAGGCTTTCCTCAGAAGCTTGATATGACAAATTAAACCAGACATTAATGTAAAACTTGCTTCATTTGTAGTTTAGATTGGACTCAGACACCCGCTTATAAGTCTTTCTGCATTGTCTATGACATATTATATATAATATATGATATATTAACAGCAAATTAGTACAATAAATGTAATATTATTTAATGATATAATATATGTAAATAACATTTATATGGTATCCAGGCCCTCACAGGTAAAGGTAAAGGAACAGTCTGCTGTTTTGACTGCAGTCATCTAGGTGGAATGCACTTTATCCAATCCTCTTATTTGAAAAATATGAATTAATGCATCTCTAATATTTATCTTTGGGGTTTTCCACCTTGTGTTGCTCCAGCTTTCACATGCAGCCATCATAAAAGTGACGTGACAATGACGAGTTGTGAGCTTTTATCATCTATTTGTCCATTTTATGGTCATGTATAATAAATCCGTTGTTGCGGAAATATTTACCGTAATTTCCGGACTATAAGCTGCTACTTTTTTCACACGCTTTGAACACTGTGGCTTAATCAACGATGCAGCTAATTTATGGATTTTTACGAGTTTTACGAATTCGCCTTGAGACCAAAGTGACATTGAGAGCGACAGCGAAAGAGAGACTGAGGAAGTGTGTGATGAAGTAATTCTGTTCAATTCCGACACTGAAGACTTTAGTGGTTTTAGTGCAGGAGGAAGATGAAGATAACAATCAATGACTTTTCCTGGTAGGCTGCTATAGTTTCTTAACCAGCCGTGTTACAGACACTGTTTGGAATAAAGCATTTACGGCCTGTATATGTACCAAACTTGTTTTCTTTTTAAAGTTAGCGGGTGCGGCTTATATTCAGGTGCGCTCATAGTCTGGAATTTACGGTAAGTTAGTGGAAGACTTCCATGTAGCTCAGTATGTTCGTGTGAAGTTTGTTTCCAACTTGCATCATCAAAACAACTTCTGCTCTTGGGAACATTCTCCTTTTGGCAGGCAAAGGGTGAAACTTAAGTATACGCCCCGACAACAACATACGTCTTCAGAAAGATTTCCTCAACACGTCTGAGCGTCTCTTCACTACAAAAGCTGAATCCGAATGAACTCTGTACACAATATTTAATCTGCCGACGATGCATGCCAGTGTTGTGTTTTCAACAATTACAGCAAATTTCCACGACAGTGACTCCGCTGCATATTCATTCGGGGGACCGGTGTGTAAAATTGGCACATTTATGTCCCGAAAGAGGGCAAAACAACTTACAGCGACTTTAAAAGTAAAGCTAGAGGTTAGTAAATGAGGAAAGGCTGAGGGGGGATATGTTAGAGACGAATGAGGAAAGACAGAAAAGGGTAATGGAGCAGAGGGGGAGGAGGAAAGAAGTGTTTATGTGCTGTGGAAAAAACAAAAAAAACCTCCCTTTTGTTTTTTTTCGTCATATTCTTTTCAGGTGCTGTTGTTTCTGTCTGACTGCTTTTCCAACGCGCACGGAGTCAAACGTGTCAGCGCACTCGTGTCCGTGTTGTGTGCGAGTGTGCATGATCCATGTTAGCTGTCTTCTCCGGCTATAATGGGCCAAGCTGGCAACCTGCTGGCAGCCTGACGTTTGACAGAAAACAATGCATATTCATCTCTCCTCGCTCTCACACACACACGGCGGCTCCCCGCGGTTCTGCTGCCACCGAGCCGTATGGACGATTAGTCAAGGCCACAGCCTTCACCTTTAAAGTGTTCTTCTTTTTCTTTGCCCTCTTTTCAAAGTTTCCTCCTCGCCGGCCCTCTTTACATCTGATCCTTTGTCTCTCTCTTTATTTTTTAAAACATTCTCCATCACCTTTGT
>NW_007579292.1:20797-24511 GCF_000690725.1 Stegastes partitus
GGAAGTAAACATGGATGGTAACGGTGGAGCGTATCTGCCACTCCCCCACCGCCACCGATGGTGGAAACAGAAGTGTGAGCGCTAACTAAACTAGCATCAGCAGCCAAGTACTGCCTGTGCGTTCCGGCCACGCCGAATATTCGGATAATCATCATGAATTGGGCCTGATTATCCAGAGACCAGAAAATGCTATTGGGACCAGCCCTACTAGTTATTAGAACAACTATAAACAATAAATATTAACAACTAATGAGCCTTCCAACATCAAGCCCTCCTCGTATCTCGACCTCCGTCTTGACAATCCGACATAAAAGAAGGTTTTACATTGAGTGTCAGATTATCAAGTCACGACTGTATTATTTTCCTTTTTCTTGTTTGTTTTTTTAAAGTTGGAAACATTTCTGGTGCAGAGTCACAGAGTCGTGAGATGGCAGATTTGCAAATTGCAGACATGCTCGGGTAATGATTACTTTAGCTCCCCTTTGTAAATCTCATTTGGACTCTTGTCTGAACACAGCTTTCCCGCCGTCACCCCGCTCTTGTTTTGCCCTCCATTTATTTCATCCATCTCTCAAACTTTTTCCTCCCTTTGCATCATACATTTGCACATTAAAAAGATTTGACAACTGCTTTGCCACCTTAAAACTATAAACTGCATTCTAACCAGCGGCTCTGAGAACAACCGGGCTCGCTTCCAATCCTTTTTATGCAAATGATGATGTATCGCATCTCCATAAAGTTTCCTCTGCACTGCGAGAGGGGGGAAAAAAAAAGTTTTAGTGCTTGCTTGAGGTGCAAACAAAGTTGCTGCGAAGGAAATGATTTGCTTTAGAGACACATTTGACATCATTTTCATTGCAGCTCGACTCTGGAGTGGATTAGAGCGTCCTGAAATACGTCTGAATCGTCTGTCTGCTGCAACACTGTCTCGTATTTGCGCGGTTTGGAATAAAATTAAACAGCAAAGTGTTGAATCGAGGATCAAGATTTTACATTTGGAAATGGCGTAATGGTTCCATTTTCATAGTTTTGGCAATTGTTTTGATCAGTTGTGATGATATTGCTGGGATTTGGCAACATGGTGACATCAGGTAATGAAGATGGGATGTTACGAAGCTAGCGGTGTTTACAGATGATTTAAAGAACTTAAATGAGACAAATCAAATCAGGTTTATTGTCATTTTTCTGTACATACACAGTAGTACAGGTGAGATGAGAGAGCGTTTCTTCAGGATTATTCAACCAACAAGTTTTGCAGAATGAACATCTGGGATAAGACACTAAACATTCGCTGTCGCTGCCTCCTGAAGGGGGCGCTGCATACATCACATTGAACATGGTGAACCTCTTCAGGTCCTGGTAGGTCTTCAGGGACACAAAGAGCTGTCTGTCTGTCTGTCTGTCTGTCTGCATCCCCTCCAGCTGTCTGTCCGTCTGGGATGCTGTCATGGAGCCATGTTTCTGTTAAAGCAGACACACAGCAGTCCCTCCACTCTCTGAGGGTTTCTCTCAGTAAACGTCCAGCTTGTTGTGGAGGGAGCGGACATTGGAGAGCAGGAGGACGGTCCTGCTGGTCTGGAGGGGTTAGCCTTTAGCCTAGCATGGATCCCGGCTCTCTTCCTCCTCCTTCGTTTACGTTCGTACCGGTGTAGTCTCTGATCGGACTCCGTGTTGGTGTAGTTTGTCCACATCACAACCAAGCAGCACAATTCCAGCACCGTTCACTGTCCTGACGCCCAGCAAAGTCTCCCGGCCACAAGTTTTGAGGAATGAACATCTGGGATGGACAAGACACTCAAAACATTCACTTTCGTTGTCTCCTGAAAGGGGCGCTGCGTCTATGTGAGAGTATCTGAAATGTCAAACAATCTCTCTTTGTCTAAAAATGTTAAGTGCTAGAGGCAAGTGGAGCTGGGAAATAAATTTGTAGTTTGTGTAATATTTTTGCATTTGTTTTCTCCATGAACTCCATTTGGCTACGCCTCAGGGTCATAGTGGAAACAAGAACCAGTTTGTAATTGTTCTGGATTATCTCTTCAAAGACGAGCAGCTCCACAGAACCACTAGAGTTCTGTTTCATTTTATTTATATCGCACCAATCGGCAACATACGTCAAGACCTTACAAATTTTAAACAGAAAACCCCAACAAAAGCAAAGTTTTCCTTTAAATTCCCTCTCAGCGAGCACTCAAAACCTCATTTTTTAAAAAGTCCCTGAACTGTTTTCACATGACTGTTGATTCCAGTTGAATTGGTTGAAGCTTCTTAGTTGCACCGAGACGGGCAGAGTTTTTAAAAATGTTTTACAGAAGTTGTATTTTTTGTAAACTGATAAATGAGACATGTAAAGTCATTTTAAGCTTATATGTGGTTGATTTTTCACAACAAACCAGAGAGTCACACATGATTTCACACAAGTTCAAAGACAATTGGAAAAAAGAAGTCACTTTTCTTGCTTTCATGGTTTCTTTCTTTGATAATTTTATTTTTTTAATACGTTTTCTTGTAATTTTGGCATTTTGTTCAAACATACTTTCTGAGTAGTGTGTGTATATTTTGCTACTGTACTGTTTGTAGCTCATAACACACATTTACTTGTGCTTCCTCCTTCACTGAGCTGCCGTACAGTCTCAGTCAGTCTGCTGTTGTTTACTTCTGTAATGTCTTGCTTTCTCTTGCTGTGACATCTTCATCTCCTTCGTACCGTTCCTATGTATGTTCTATTTATCTATAGCTTACCCTTTGATGTGTGGGAGGTTTTGATCTTGATTTCCCTGCAGGAATCATTAAAGTTTTACCGTCACCTTTTCTATCGTCACCGCCGGCTTTGTGCTTGTTGTTCCTCTGAACTCGAGCGCAGATCTGACTGACGAGGTGACAACTGCGGCTGACACAAGTCTTACTTTCCTGAGAGCTCTTCCTCTAACTCGCGGCTGCTCCAGCGGTGCCGTGACCCGGCTGACCCGGCACAAGGCAAACGGAGAATTTCCACTTCTGACAGACACATAAATATGTCACAACGCCGTGCTACAAACTGAACTTTTCTCTCCTTTCACGTTAAAATAAAAAAACGTACTAAAACAGAATTGGCGCTGGTTTGCTCCGGCCTTCGCTGTCTCTTCCCGGTCATTTGGATTTTTATCTCCTCTTCCTCTAACCGTCCTTCCTTTTATTTCTCTCCTCCTCTGTTCTTTCTCTTGCTGTCATTTTTTTTTTTTCCACTTTCACTTGCGTCTGTTCTTTCTCCCTTCGCTCGTCTCCCTTGGCCTCGTTCCAAACCTTTCTTTATGATTTGTTTTTGTCTTCGCCGCCTCATTTTCACCTCTCAGACGTTTTCCGAATGAAGTTTTTATCATAATTTAACGGCGTGGTGCGTCTTTATGTATTTACTCTTGTTGCTCTTTTGTTTAAATGCCAAATTCCCGCGCTCTTCCTGCGACTTCACACGTATACGTTATCCTCTTCTTTTCCTCTGAAGCTCGTCCTGGCGCGTTAGAGTGAAGCTTTATCTCCACAACAGTTGTGACACTGAGGAGTCTGGAAGTTGTCAAAGCCTCCAGCGGCTTCACTTTTACTTCCTGCGAGTTTTGCTCTTGGGTGACATTAGCCAAACCGCTCGGACTGTGTGTGTCTTATTTGTGTTTGGATATGAATCAGTTTCCAAAAGGGTCATTCTGCCTAATTCCATTGAATATCCCACACCTGACCATCTTT
>NW_007579292.1:25521-49361 GCF_000690725.1 Stegastes partitus
TTTTGAAACCCAGAAAAAGAAAAAAATCCCCAAATTTGTTCAGTAAGGTGAAAATTAGCAATGCTGGACTCTATGAGTACGAGATGGCCGGGATGTTTTGTGTCCATAATCGGGCCGGAGTGAGATCTGAAGAACACCAGCAAAAGTTGACATTTATTTTACGCATCAAAACTGTAAATAACAGAGTAAATACCGGCTTTATAACAATACCTCAGCAACATCAATGCTCTGCCAAATCTGACTCAATAGAAATAACGCTCATAGCACATCATGCAGCCTCCTCAGTGAATGTGGCACAACCTTCGAAAGATGTTGACCGATTGCCTGTTAATAATAGATGCCGCTCGGGTCTGGTGCAGGGACCTCTGGGGTGGAAAAGGTTAATGGTCGTCTTCATGAAATGACTTTTTCATGTCAGACGACTCGGCGTGTAAACATGTCAGCGGACGGTCAGTCACTCAAACAGCCCATAATAATACTGTTGACCTCACAGTAAATCTCTTACGGGGTCTCTCAGTTCAGCAAAGACCCGTTGGGGAGTCGAAAACGTCCAACCTGAACACCAAACTGTGGCTCCCATGATGTCTCCTACCAACAGCCAGTGTCACTACAGTTTATCTTAACCTAACCTTAACCGACCACCTTTATTTGTTAAGCCTTCGATGCGGCAGGTAGAGGGTCGACATAACAACGTGATCCGGTTTAGACATTGGTAAACGATGCAATGGAGGGAATACATGAGAACATGAGTTTTACATATTTTATTTTAAAAGATACGGCTGGTGATGACTTATAGTTTATCAGAACCAGCAGCTGTTGTGTTGGATGGAGGAACAAAAGGACAATAACCTTAATAACTTGTTTAACTGTACACTAAATTTTATAATTCATTCTACATCCACCCAACCGGTCGAGGCAGATGGCCGTCCCTCCCTGAGCCTGGTTCTGTCGGAGGTTTTTTTCCCCTGTGGGGGTTTTCGATTCCTTCCGACTGTTGCAGACTGCTGAAGCTTATAGGGAATCCAACTGTTTTGGATTGTTGGGTGTTTCTGCCTTTGTTTAGCGCCTCTAGATGACTTGTTGTTGTAAATATGAGCTATACAAATAAAATTGAATTGAATTGAATTGGATGAAAGGCCTGACATCTCGTTGTAGAGCTCCGTCATTGTGGACAAACCAAAAACACATCAATGAGCCACACTGGTGACACGTTATTTAACTGGAACATACATCGACACTGTACTTTATTTTGACTGTAATCCTTATACACCCTAATTCGCCAATGCAAATAGTCCCTAACAAATGTCCTTTTTCCTCCTGTTTGAGTATATTAGCGTATTAAAAACTACACTTATAGAGCTTTTTTGTCAGATAAAACCACCATTTTGACCCATTTTTATGTCTGTTTTCAGTAAAAATGAACAAATCTAAGTGTAAAAGCCACTAACAGGGTAAGAAAATGAGTAAGAATTGAGAGGCGGACTAATATATTGCTGATTTTGGCCGTTTTATGAGGTTTGTTGACAGTAAGTAAAACGTAGAATACCAACAGCCTGTATTTCTTTTTAAGCAATACTATTTAATCTTGAATCTACATAAAAAACAATCTCACTGGTTCCTGCGCTTTGAGCTTGAAGTGGCATTTCTTTCCCTCCACTGTGAAACAATAACTCGGAATAATGTGGGAACTGTTAAAGCTTCCGGACAAGAGGATGAATTAACGATAAAACTGCAACTAGCTGCTTATTTTCATCAGCGATTAGGTTTAGATTCCTCTAGAAAATCTAACAGGATCGTCATCGTGGAGTGACTTACTTTGTCTGAGTTAAATCTGTCCACGTGTCTGGCGCTCCAACCCCGCTCGCTCATCGCCTCCTTTCGGCGGTCCCCCTCTTATTTTAATTAATGAATAAGCCATTCAGTTCAGAGCTGTCAGAGTGTGTGTTTGCTCTCATCAAGTTTCATCTCCCGCGCTCCGGTTTCCCTGCGCAGGCCTTACAGTAGGGACAAGCAGCCCCATCAATATTTAAAACGCATTCTAATTAAGCCCCGGCTGCACCCTTGGCGCCCGAGACGAGCGGAGGGGTGAAATTAAAGGCGCCCCTCACCCTCCACCGCCACCGTCCCCATTGACTCTCCATCAACCTGAAAACAACAACAACAACAACAAATTGCTGCTCACTCGCCACATCTGCTGGGGAGAGGAGGGGATGGGGTGCGGATGAAGGGTGGCCATTGTGCGCTGAGACATGGTCGATCTAACGGAGGGGTTAAATATTCATGGCCTCCTTGAGCCTCCTTTACAATGTGGCCACGCTGATGGATGACTGATGTATGTGGGTTAAGTTAGGCCGGGACGGGGAGAGCGTCTCTGTATGTGGGGAGTGTGGGCGGCGGTTTCAGTCCTGCGCGATCTTGTTTCAAACGCTGACGATGAGGAAAATGCTTCGCCCCCGTTTGATTGAAGTGTCCTGAAGAGACGGACTAATAGAGTGCAGACGGTGACAACTGTCTGAGTGTCAGAGAGCGAGACACCAGATGAGTGTTTTATGCAGCAATTCGTGTACAGGTGACAGCGCCGTGTACGCCCGGCGCCTTCCTCTGACCGCTGTCCCCCTTTTTTTTTTTTTTTATCAGTTTTCTCCAGCGCCAAACAATGATGGATTACGTGAATAAAATAGCTGTCAAGGCGTCACTTAGAAATGCATTGTTTTCTAACTGGACAGCTTAGACATGTATTATGCTTTAATAGACCGGCTTAGAAATCAATTTTTGTTTTCAAACCTGAGCTCGTCTTAAAGGGGACGCGTCGGGCTTTTTTGTCATTTTTCATCATTTATATGCTGTTATGGTGTCGAGCCGAAGTTATACGTGGTGAGAGTTCCACAGCTGGAGGAAAAATGTCAGTTTGATGGTATCTATCTATCTATCTATCTATCTATCTATCTATCCATCCATCCATCCATCCATCCATCCATCCATCCATCCATCCATCCATCCATCCATCCATCCATCCATCCATCCATCCATCCATCCATCCATCCAGAGTAATGAAACTTATGTCATATTTGTCTACAGTTTGTTTCCATGTAAATTAATTTATAATCATCTGTGGCCAAACAGAAAGTCACATCAACGTCCAGGTCGATGTGACATACAATAAAAGTATGACAGTGCCAAATATGGATACGTGATGTAAGCCAAAGATCATTTTCAGCAGAAAAGTAAGAAAACACACGATTGGTTGAAGACATGATCATTGGATGGACAGTTGGCGTGACGGCGTGCAGCTACTAGTAGCCTCACAGCTGTCTGCTGACATGAACTCCAACAATTCTTAAACTGTAAATCATTAAAACATGCACATCAGTAGAGCTACAAAACCAAACTACAGTCCTGGAAATATATATGTCAGCATCATTACAGCGATCTGTGTCTGGCTAGTTTTTTTCCAGAAGTCTAAATCCGTCGTACACTTCTATCCAGACCTTTCTAGTTGGTGCTTCACAACTAATAGTAGAGCATTTATTTGCTGCACTTGCATCCACTAAAGAAACCCAGAGAACGTCCTCCATGTATATCACTTAAAAGATGCAAGATTAACTGACCAATGGAGTGTCATCATATTTCAACCAGCTTGGCCCTTAATATGGGGTACTAATGGATTACATATAAGATAAGATAAGATAAGATATGCCTTTATTTATCTCACAGTGGAGAAATTCACATCGTTGACAGCAGCTTTCAACAGACGTACACAGATACGACACAGGAAAAAACAAAAAATAAAAAATGTACATATAAATATAAATATAAGAATAGAATATGTGAATCATTTCACTCCCAGAAAAAGACAGAAGGTTTCCATGGTTGGGCAGATCTCCTGAAAAGACGCCATTTTATCTAGTTTATATTTAATAAACCTGCTCCTGGTTGTTGTGAGCACCAATCCAACCACTGGTCTAAAGTTACGCCAAATTTCCAACCATTTAATCGAGCCAAAAAAAACATGAATCCACAAAACAGGCTGCTGGTAACTATGAGACACAACCTCCCCAATTTTCACCATATTTTTTTAATTCAAACTGACGACTGTCTTGTAAATTTTGGAGAATTAACACAACAACGTTCTACTTCCCCACAACCCTCCAGAATCTCGTTCATTGCTGTGGATTGGGTGTATGTGGAAGCGTTCTCCCCGTAGACATCCCCCGCAGTTGCTGTTTGGATGACGTGCGGCACATTGCTGTCTAACACATGACGCTAAAATGTCCCACTTGTGTTCAGCCGGGATGAGATCTGGGACTGTGAAGAGCACAACATACGATTAGAGACTCATCAAGTCGTTCACAGAGCCCTCGGGGCTTATTTAGGGGGGATAAGTCTCTGCAGTTGTTAAGTTTCCGCACTAAATTATTCAGAGTTTTTTTTTTCATGTCGGTATGATTGTGCATCCATTTACTTTACAATCAGCATAGTTTAACAATCAGGGACGACGAGGATGTACTTTGTCAATTAGGGCACGTGGGTACAGATTGCAGCCAGATATCGGATTGAATTCCTCGAGATACAAGGATGAGGTTTACCCGGTGAAGATATTTCCCTTCATCCTGTGATGCTGTCAAAGAAACGGAGCTGTTTCTGTTCATCTTAAAACCCCGCTTAATCCAAATGTTGACCACCGGTTTGTATTTATGATCGCTCCAAGCACCAGTTCTCTGCACCATACAGTAGACCCGCTGCCTCCGTGTTGTGGAGCGTCTTCGTAGCAACACAATGACAGAAATCTATTTAATATTTAATGAGTGAAGCAACAGTTCTTGGCACATATGGATCACTTTGAACCCAGCAGCGCCTCATTTCATCAGCATGATGCAAAAGACGTTATCGATGACCTACTTTCACAGCAACAGTGGATCTGAAACAAAAATAAGGATTGCATTTCAACTGTGATGTTCTTGACAACAGCATCGATAGGCTAATGTGGTCCCAAATTATCTATCTTCAGTGAGGAGCTGCACGAAACAGCATTTAGCAGAGCAATCTAGCTTCAGCTCCCCCGTAGCCACAACAGCCACATTCATGGAAAACCCGCCACAGTGGGTGATGCTCAGCGGAAAGCCGGTTTTTGTCTTTTTCAGTGGCAGGTTCTCATTAGAATGTACTGTAACTGCTGTGAATCCAAACTCGCGACAGCTGCCATCCTGTGAGAAAGAAGATCCAGCGTCACATTTTTTAGCACAGCTCATGTCTGTCTTGCCTTTAAAATGAACTGTGAGAAGCTCAAATTAGAGCCGCGCTTAGTCAGAGCAGATCCGACTGCTGGATTAAACATAAATGCAAAAAAAATATATAGGATTCAAGCAGTCTTCTTTAAATCCTGACTCATTGCAGGTTTAGTTTTGAAGCTAGCGAGGAGCAACCTGGACCACGTTCACCTCCAATAAACGAGGATAAAGCAATGTCTACATTAAGTTTTATCTCTGAAAACAAGAGAGTTTGAGTTGATGCCACTTCTCATTTTGTCTCGTTTGATCACTGAACACAGTGAAAACAAAGCCTGCACGATTCATCTGTATGCCTGCTCCTCTAGTCTTCGTTAAAGGGGCTTTTGTACCGACGTTTCTTTGTTTTCTATCCTCCGAGTTCCATTAAACTCCACTTCCTTTCTGTACTCGCCTAACTTTTCCTGTACTTCTCCTTTCTCAGCGACTCTCTTCATCGCTCTCTGCGCGACAGCCTAATTCTCTTGTCTTATGAAACGATTCATGTTAAATTTCCTTCACCTGTGTTCGTGCTCGTCGCTGCCGTTTTGATCCCACCTCTTGCATCATGCGAGGCGTGCGCCCGTGTTTGTGCGAGCGCGCTCTCGACCTCGCCGCGTCGAGTTAAAAAGGCTCGTCTTCAAAGCTTTGTCAGTTAACAAGATGTATGGGAGTTCGCACTGAGGGAAGTATCTTGAAAGGCGGTTATTTCCACCTCATTACACACACATTTGCTCTATACCACCCCTCACTTCGCTCACACACGCCATCGCATGCGCAGGGATCATGAAAGACGTTTCTTCCCACTCGTACGTGCGCACGCTGATGCACACAGAGACACTAATAAGGGCCCGATTGAAGTGCTGATGCTTTAGAAAGGGGTGAACCCCGTGTTTTGAACCCATGGGGGACTCGATCCATCAACAGCGCGGTGACAGGTTCATAACACATGCAGAGATGAAGGAGTGTGAGTGTGTGTGTGTGTGTCAGCTTTGTAGTTAGGTGTCCTGCATCACTTAACCGGGGTGAATGATACGTGAGGGTGGCCCACCCGAGTGTACGCACGTGCATGCAAAGACGCCATCGAGCCTCTTTGCATCCTCCTGGTACTTATGCATGTGTGTGCGTCTTTCCAGTGAAGTCTCAATTTATATTCATTAGATCACTCATACGTTTGATATGCATACCCATATAGACATAAAAGTGCGGCGCGTATAGAAACAGAGCGTGTATTTGTGTCGTTGACTGGCACTTCGTCTCATCTCCACCGTCTACCGGAGTGTCAGGGGAGTAAATAGGAGTGTATTTGCTCGAGTCGCTGCGGCGCAACACAACAGCTAATGGTGGAAGATGGCGTTCTGTGTGAAATCAATGTGCAGCTGAGTCTGACTGCCTCCTCGCAAACAGCTAATTGAATCATCTCTTCGTGATGAGCCGCTCGCCCGCGAGAACCTAACGCCGGAGTTTTTTCGGCGGTCTGATCATCGCGTACCCCGCTGCACGTAATTGATTTACGATTCCAGGCACGGGGACCCAAATTTCTTCCCGAGGTTGTGCCTATTTCAGTCTTTGTTTTTGACTGTAAGACACTTTATGTGTGCAGCCAAATGTTGTGAGCGGTTAAACGAGGTGTGTCGCTGTCTTTATTGCTACAGAACTTCATTGTGGGGTTGATTAGTGGTCAACAGGTATCGGAAACACCTTTAAGTATGTCTGTATGATGGAAAGAAAGACTATTGCTTTGTTGAAATGTAGAGGACGATATGATTCATTGCCACAGTGTTGATGCATGCAGGTGTAGTCACAGGGATTTCTTGTGTTGGGAGATCAAGGAGAACCAGATCTTTGTGTACTAGATGTTCCTTTTTTTAAAAATCAAGCTTGGAACCAACATATAGTCTTCTCAGAAGAACTCAGATGGACTTGACAGAGCGTATCGTACCCCTACCCACTATCTTGTAGCAGTTCCTAGACTGTTTTTATTGTGTGTCCATAGACCATGTGACTTATGAGACCGGGGACCACGTAACATTTTGCTATCAAGACCAGGACCTGTGTTGGTTTTGTCATGAATTGTATTTGCGATTTTTTTTTTCCATCTACCTCAAACTGGAGTAGAGAAAGAAAGAAAACTCATTCTGTGGGATTACTTTCATGTCAATACTGGTGATGAGAGGTGGGTCCAAACAGCAGTCTTTCTCACTAAAATAAGTCGCATCAAGTCAGGAAAGGACACCAAGAGCATGCTCTCCATTTTCTTTGACATTTACAAGGTTGTGCACCATTAAATCGTCCCTCAGGGTCAGACACACAAGGCAGAGTTGAACCGTAACATCTTGAGGTGTCCGAGGCAAAACATTCGGCGCAAATAACCTGAACTGTTTTGCATGCAAGTGTTCCAGCTACGTTGTTTTCCACATTGTGTGGTGATAGTTAATTGGTTATTTAGCCACAACACCTGCTGTACTCGCCATATTCATCTGACTTCTTCCTCATCTTCGAAGTGAAATCCAAGTTGAAGGGTTGCAGCTTTGACACAGTGGAAAAGGTTCTACAGTCGGAGCAGATGGGAGTTGACGTGGTTACATAATGCAGCAGGTCGAGCATTGCAGGAGCACAGGGGGTGGTCCAACACTGCACAAGGACACTGCTTTTGTAAATGAACCATGCATTTTTAATTTTTACTTCTTGTAGGCCCAGTCTATCTTTCTTTCTTTTATTTATTTATTTTTTTGGCTGCACTTCATAGTTAAGAACCGGGACACAGATCCTTACATATCCAATAAATCTTTTTCAGTTATGGTTGTTGGGGAAGACATTTGCTTTTCATAGTCAATAAACAGCCTTGTCTTTGTTGGTAATTTCACCATAAATACTAAAGAACCTTAAATACATTCTCATAGATTAATCCTAACAACTGGACTTGCTTTAGTTTCTTGAAGAGGTTCCACCTCTCATCCAAGCGGCTTCATCAGCTCTGACTGACTAGTTGGGAGTTCCAGATACTGATATCCTAAAGGAGCCATTAACACCTGAGTTTCAGTTGGGGGTTTGTTGCTCCTCCCTCCTCAAAAGAGAGCTCCTCAGTTTAACTGACAAACTTGCCACCATGTATTCAACACCAATATTGCAGAGATTCTTTGCTGACAAAACAATTTCCACTTAAGAAGAGCAAAAAGGGTTTTCAGTCAAAATTGGTTAATTAACCTTCTGTTTAATTTCTATTATTCCTTGAATCCCATGAAACACTCTTGGATGGTCTCTAATTGTGAAATGACAGCTGCCATTTGTCAAGCAAAGGTGTGTGACAGCAGCTCTGTTGACGTCCGGATCAACTTCACAGAAGGATGCCGGGCGAGTATCTGAGGAGTGTCCATGGTGTTGATGCCACTGAAGTAAAGAAGTAACAAAGAACCATCACTTACAGTTTAAACAGGCCGCCATGACCGGCTTTTCATTAGGTAGTTGTGTTGCTGAATCGGCTAATGCCCACATGATGCTCTCAAGACTCTTCTTGTGATTGAAGTCTGGATGCAGACCTGCCGCTGCAGCTTTCTCTCTGCTCATTCCTGTCTCCACTCCAACTGCCATAACAGCCAACATAAAATCAACTTGAGTAGGTTTTGGAATGGTGCTTTTGCTTAGAAGAAACAAAGCGTCGTCTTTCATGAGCTGAACTGGGACGTAATTGCACAGTCAGCCCCCATATGCGACTTGTGTTTACATTTGGAAACAGCGTGGACGCCCTCAGAACTGTGTCGTCTCTGGTCCAGGCCCAGATACCGCTCCACGTACAAGAACACAGGAGAAGGACAACGTTAAGGACGGTTATTTTCCGCCATCTTGCCATTCCACGTCCGAGGCATGTTCTCCGTCAATGACACCGACGCCAGGTTTAGGGTCAGACCGGGACGACCTTTGAGTCGGAAATCGTGCTCCTGGAGGAACGGCGTGACGATTTCCGCACATCCTGGTCGTCGCTCCTGTCGTCAGAGGTCTTACATCCTCACGTAGAACATGAATGTGCTTAACAACGCACTTTTGCGGATAGGTGTGGATGAATTCTTTTCTAAAAACAAGGTGGTGTGTACGTAAGTTTTTTGTAGACGGAGGAGGCAGGATATTCGGTTTTACAAAAACCCTGCTACGTGTGGACAAGGCCTCAGTGAGCAACACTGTTGATGGTCAGCTCACTTTGTTTGGTTGTGCTTTGGCTACAACTGATCCAGTTTCCAGCTTTTAGAGCTCTGAGCACTTCCCCTTTAGAGACCTCCAGTCCAGCCATGATTTCATCTGGAGAAAACCCCTCAATCCGACTTCTGACACTTTCACTCAGTTCTGACGCCACCACGTTTCAGAAATCTCCAACTGAGGCTGAAACTGTGAGTGTTTGTTTTGATCTGTGGTGGGCCTATATTATAAAACCGCTGGGACTTTGTGACCTATTCAACTGATAAGTGCTAATTAGTGGTGTGTACGTTATTTTTTGTCTCGACGGAGGGGGCAGGATATTCAGTTTTACAAAAACCCTGCTACATGTGGACAAGGACTCAGATGTTGACATTTGTGGTTTTAGCGACATGTCTATTAGATTGATTTGGATCGTCTTTGGTTTGGCGCAAATATTCACATCTGAATTTGTGCAGTTTACTGATTTATGGCTAACAGTTTGTTCGCTGATTGTACACTTTGACAAGAGTAGAAAAAATAGGGAGGACAAAAAAAAAATCAGGTCAGAATGGAGCTGAACAAGCTGAACAACAAAGAATTTCTCCACCAGACAAGAAAAGCAGGAACTCCAGGATTACAGCGTTATCCCCTCTCGTGATGCAATAGCTGAGCCCAAAGTCAAAACTTTAATTTTACAGTTCCGCTGAGGATGCGGCCGTGTTTAGAACGCTGCTCGCTAAGAAGCTACGACACCATTGCATTCACCCCGCAGTGTCCATTTTGGGTAATTGTCAAATTAACAGTCAACTAATGTCATCTCCTATTTCCATTCTCTCCCTTTTTATCCTCCTCACTGTTACACACTCACAAGCACGCACACACACACACACACACACACACACACACACACACTCGCACAACATATTAGGTGCTATTATGCATTTCTGCGAGGTAGAAACCACTCTTTGCCAAGCTAATTGAAATGTGTGGACTGGCAGTAAAAGGGAAAAAGCATTAAATGGTCTTAACACGTAAATCAATTATTGTTATTGCTGTGACAGAGAGAGCGAGAGAGGAGGACAGCTTCCATTAAAAATTCAGAGGTAGGCTACCTGTGCACTCGGGGTAATGGCTGCAGACGTCCGCCGCCTTGCACGGCGCATAAAAGGAGTTTGGAGATATATGGAATGACACGCTGCAAATCTGCATGAGCGACAGGACGGAGTGTCACCGACACGTGACACAAACCCAGGAGAAATCTGCAGGCTGTGGGGTTTTCACAATCAGAATAAAGTGGCAGCATGTGGATGGACAATCCCATCCGAGATAGATGTTTCATTGGGTTCAGGGAGTAGAATGATGGCAAAACCTGTCACATTTCCATGTTGTTTTATTATGTTTATTCAGTGACATTTACGTCGTCTTTAAGTATTCTCAGTGCCAGCGTTTGACTCCGGTAAAGCACAGCTTCCACAGTGACATACGGTAATTGTGAAAAAGCACCGTCACTGAAAACCGTAGAGAATTATAGATGTTTGATCTGTTCATGATGTTGAAAAAAGGACAGTCAAGGGCCTTTAAATGTTTCCTCTCTGAGTATAGTGGGCAGGTTTTGTTTTGTATGAATTAAGTTACTCAACTAATATGATCTTCAAAATATGTATTATTGTGTTAGGGTCAATATTCAGATCAAGTATAAAACCTTTTTTCACTATGATCAGAACAGAGAGTATTTACCGTAAATTCTGGTCTATAAGCCGCCACTTTTTTTCACATGCGTTGAACACTGCAGCTTAAACAACGACGCGGCTAATTTATGGATTTTTACGAGTTTTATGAATTCGCCTCGAGACAAAAGTGACGTTGAGAGCGACAATGAAATAAAAAAACTGAGGCTGTTCAACTGTTTTCTTTTTAAACTTAGTGGGTGCGGCTTATATTCAGGTTCAGCGCTCAATAGTCCGGAATTTACGGTCACTCTTTCCAAAGCAAACAAACCAAATCTGTGACCTTTCAAAATCAAAAAGAAGACGTTTTATAGTCTTGAAATAAAAAGAATAAATAAAGACATTCAGTACTTTTTGAGACATTTCAGTAGCTATACACACAACAGAGCTGTTGCAGGTCGCAATATCTACCTATCAGTATCTATGGCAACCAAACCCCTCTGGGGATTTTCAGAGGTATATTTATTTCTATATTTTTCCTACAAATAATTTTAGTTCAACGAATTAGAAGAAAACCAAACCAGTGAATGGATGTAGTGGAAGATGTAAAGTGCTTGTAAACGGTGGAATCATCTGAAAAGTGGTTGAGTTTTTCTTCGACCTGGTCTCCTCCTGACCCATGAAATGAGACCGAGGTAGTCTTCTGTTATTATCTGTAAATGTACTAAGTGTGTTAAGGTGTCGTTTGTTCACAGACAAAAGAACTATTGATCTGTCAGACCTGCATCCTTTGGAAGAAGGTCGAGCAAACTTCATCTCACCAAACAAGTCACATCAAGCACTCTCTTCATCATTTAGTCGCTCTGTTTTACCAACTTCATTTTGTTTCTGGTACTTTTAAGGACACTTTGTAGGACTCGCAGAATGTCGATTTCTCCGAGCAGCCGCTTTTCAACACAGTTTCACCAGTGACCTTAACACGAAGCCTTTTTAGATTTTGCAACAAAAGCTCTTCAATCTAGCTGGACGTCCACAAAACACCCCCAAACAAAACACATCCAACCCATTTCACCAAACCTTCACCCAGTGCTGCCCTCCAACAGCGATTTACACAGGCAGGCTTAGACGGGAAATAAAAAACGTCTGAGAGGCATTGTGGAAGGTTTCCTGTATAGGTGTAACTTGAGAAGTGATTTGTAAGGACACGCGCTGACCTGAGCTTACCTGCATGTTACTCTGACTGAAACTTGTTTACCATTCAAGCCTTTGTGAGAATTTGAACTTTCCCGCTGAACCACCTCCGGCTGTGTTATTGTTCCCGAGGTGTTGCTGAGAGCTGGACTCAGCGGGGCTGCAGATGCCGAGAAACAGCAACATGCGTGGTCGTACGGCCAGATCGCATTCAAATAAATCCTCATTTCACCCCAAGGCGGGGATACCGACTGGGTAATTGGTTTGCAAAGTGTTTGTGGTCATTTGCAGCATTTGGTTTAAACGCTCTTGAAGCCATTTTTGGAGTTTCCGAGCACAGCAGATCGTCTGCTGAAGAATAGTTGTCATGGAGATGGCTGCATGGAGATGCCAGCAGCCCAGCAGCTAATCTGACTCCTTAGCATTTCACAGAAGCGATGATGTCATTGAAGATCTAAAAGCTCCAGAAGCATCTAGAAATTGAACTTTAAGGTGGAACTATTTCGTCAAACTGCGACATTAAAGAATAACGTTAATGCAGACCTGAATTATTTGTCTTAAACATGTTTTAGATCATGTTAACCATCATGTTTTATCTGGATTCACCAATAAAAACAAGGCTAAAGTCAAGCTTTTAGGTTGTGGGTTAAGCTAAAAGCTAACGTCACCATTCTAACATGCTCACAATGACGTGTTACCATATTCACTGTCAGGCTAGTTTGCTAGCATGCTAATATTTGTTAGCAAATTGAGCATCTTTGTGAAGTTGTTGGTTTCATGTCTCTTTGTAACAACTTTGCACTTCCTAGAGGATGATTCAGATCTCTCATTTTGCACCATTTGTAGACATGCATCCTCTCTTTGCAGTCAGTTTACATTTTCGTGGTGTCATATATTTGCGATTATTTGATGCATGTTTGTGACTCTCAGCCGTTTTGTTGGCTTGAGTGTCTCTGTGCTCAATCGATTGTTCACATATGTTGCTGGGAAGTCAGTCAGCTTCCAACCGAGGAGCTGTGTGACGTTTTTGACCCAGTCATTGATGTTTAGCAATAAACACAACCTACAGCTTAGGCTAAATTAAATGCTGACAGTTGTGCATGTATTTCAGCATTAATCAGGGAATGAACTGATTGGATCTTTAGCTTGGTGGTGGTACCAGATGAAATTTCAGGATGCATTCATTTGTGAATTCATTCTATTCAACATACATGAAGCTCTGTATTGAATTCAGCGCATTTCTTTCTTTCTTTCTTTCTTTCTTTCTTTCTTTCTTTCTTTCTTTCTTTCTTTCTTTCTTTCTTTCAGAGGCAGTCACATAGTTATTCACACAGTGTTATTCAGTCTTTGCACAGGCAGGAAACCTCCCTCCTCACTATTAAAGAGACACACAGAGATGCTGAGATAAGGAGGAGCTCAGGGGTTAGGGGAATACCCGAGCATATGAATGAGTGTGTGTGTGAGCATGAGCGTTAACTGCAGACCATTACAATGACGAAAATAGAGCGTATATGTGGGAACGAGTGCGAGTAGGAGAGCTGGAGGAGCGTCACCATTCCCCAGACCCAGCCCGAGCTCTAATCAGAAGCCTGGAACTACGTGAGGTTTGAGATCCACTGGGGTTGATGAGTCACAAAGATGAGCACATGCTCTGATTCACACAGAAAATACTATGGGGTGAAAAGTTACTGTTTCTCGGCCTGCGAATGCCCACATGCGGCTCTTGAGATGGCTTTGAAATTTGGATGATTGATGTAGCTCCTTTTCAAAAGCAGTGCCACAGAAATGTAGCTGTTGGATGGATGGACTACCATGGACTTTTCTGGAGAGATTTGTGGTTCAGCATGCAAGGTGGCGCGGTGGTTAGCATCGTTGCCTCGCAGCAAGAAGGTCGCCGGTTCGCGTCCCGGTGAGGACACCCGGGATCTTTCTGCGTGGAGTCTCCATGTTCTCCGGCTTCCTTTCACAAGGTCCAAAAACATGTTGAGGTTAATTAATGATTCTAAATTGTCCGTAGGTGTGAATGTGAGTGTGCTTGGTTGTCTGTCTCTAAGTGTAGCCCTGTGATAGACTGGTGACCTGTCCAGGTGAACCTGCCTTCACCCTGAGTCAGCTGGGATAGACTCCAGCCCCCCACGACCCTAGTGAGGATTAAGTGGTGTATAGATAATGGATGGATGGATGGATTTGTGGTTCCCTACTACTTTGATGACCTTCTTGACTTTCCTTTGCCACGAGCCAGTCAAGATGTCACTGAAATATTGCAATCTTTACTTGATGGATTGGTTTAAAATAGGGTACAGACATTCATGGTTATCCATTAGTGCCACCATGAGGATCCATTTTTACTTCAAGAAGCAATAAAATGTTGACAATTAGGATGGTACAAATTAGCTTTGGTGGTTCCTTATCCATCTAGTGCCAAAAAAATACACTCATTTTCTGTTGTTTGGGTACTTTCCTGCAAAACTAACGATGAAGCCCTACTCTGTTGGTTGGTCATATTGGATGGATTCATATAAAATCTAGAACGGTGAGTAACGGCTCCCACAAAAGTTGCCCTGTCGACTTTGGCAATCCATTGACAATTCCAGTCACGTCTTCCCTCTTCAGCTGTCTTCATATTAAGGCAAGCTCTCGGACACGTTAATGTACATGATGGAGCATTGATTTCCAATTGTCATGAGCGAAAGAGAATGCTTATCTGGTCCTCATTTGATAAACTCTGGTCGACTCAGCTTGTGTCTCCAGTGGCCAAACAGATAAGAAATCACTTTGTAAGTCCAGGTATAAGTGGGAGTAAAAGCAGAGTTGCCCAGAGGCAGCGTGCAGGGACCACAACCCGGAGGTCGATGGATTGACAGCATCGTTCTATAGCTGAGAACATTTAACTTTACCAGGGCTCCATGCTGAATTGCCATAAATTGGTCAACTAATGCATCTGTGTTTTGGTATGCCTTGTTTATCCCCAATTTTTATCTACCATGAATCAGTAGGGTTCTTCTGGTTGGAATGACATAAATAAGCTACAAAAGAGACGACACTGTGTTACAGATGTTAATGATGAACTACTTCAATGTTCTCGTGGGAATTTTGCGATGACCTCCAGCTCTCTGAGGTCAGAAGGTTTCCCTCCCGTCGCCTTGGTCTTCAGTTCGCTCCACAGATTCTGAATAAGATTCACAGGAAGTAAAAATATAATGCATTCTTGTCTTCCCCTTTTGAATTTTTCACTCCTCTTCCAGTTCACACTGTGACAGCTGAGTTTTGTTTTTGTTTTTTTTTGTTTTTTTCTGTTAGTCTAGTTATTGACAGGGCTGTAAGGTGGCTTGGTGGTTAGCAACGTTGCCTCGCAGCTAGAAGGTCGCCGGTTCTTGTCCCGGTGAGGACACTCGGGATCTTTCTGAGTGGAGTCTCCATGTTCTCCCCGTGCAGCGTGGGTTCTCTCCGGGTTCTCTGCCTTCGCCGGAAGTCAGCTGGGATAGACTCCAGCCCCCCTGTGACTCTAGTGAGGATTGAGCGGTGTGTAGATAATAGATGGGTGGATAGATGGATGGTTATTGACACTAGGTGTTGTAAGAATTAGATGTAAAGAAGAAAAAAAAGGTCTAATCTATATGATTCCTTTACCTTCCAGGTAAACTTTGCCAAAGACTCAGTAAGCTTTTGTGTGCCTGTCTTCAGATTTTAGGACCAGAACTGCACAGATTCATTAGGATGTGATCTGGTTATGATCCTTAGAGTCTTCTTGGCCTCTTGCATTACCATACTTACCGATGTTAGGGGGCCACTTTTAGCTTTCTTCTACAATTTTCAAAATTCCTCACAGTTCAGAACTCCTTGTGCTGTTGCCACTGGCACCTGGAAATACTTGGAGCCTTTCCCCATTGTGGGATGAGCTGCAAAACGCAACTCTTTTGTCAGTAGTGGGCGCTAATAGCAAGCTCAATAAGCTCCTTTACACTTTTAAATGACCTGTAACTGACCAGAGAACTACTGTATTAGCTCTCAAACCAGGTAGAAATTATAAAAATACCTTTAGGAATGCTCAAGAAGCTGCATTTTCTTCAATAAAAATAAATAAATAAATGCAAGAACTTCATGAATAAGTCTGAACATGATGAACAGAAAGACCACTTCTGGCTGTTCTTCGTGGAGTTAAGTTCATCTTCAGAAGTCGTCCCTCACAAAGTAAACACAAGCATTTCTGCGTCTTTTTTAAATACACATTTCTTGACACGCTTATTGGAGGGAAACCAGATTTCACTTCATGCTGTCAAAGCACTTAAACACATACGCTCGACACAGCGATTGTTTCCTCCACTCCAGGAAATACTGCTGTCACCTGTGTGCCAAATAATGGAGATCTGAAAGCAGAACTATATATCTGCAGGGTGGTTCTGGTTTCAATAAATTACTGTATCCAAATTGTAAGTGACAACAAAAACAACAACGACGTCGACAACAACAGTGAGAGAGTAAAGCAGAAGAAGAAGAAGTCGAGGAAATACAGCGAATGTGTGACAACGGATCATCACAAAACACAAAACAGCTTCAAATAAAAATATCAATCCTGCTTACATCCTCGGCCGAAGCTGTTTCGTTACCGTCTGGTACAGATATTGAGAATTAATTCCCGGAGACTTTTTGCAAATTGGAGGTTTTCACATCCAGTTAGAAATCTATTCATCATCCGCGGCGTCTCTCTGTTTATTCCTCCATCGCTTTATTCCCTCTCCGACTCTCCCGTCCGTCACGTACGCCATCCCGAGGCCCCTACAGATGCAATTTGGCTCAGAGTGGCAGGACAATAAGACGTCTAAGCAGGCGAATACGGGGGAATAGCGAGAAATTCAATAATCGCGTAAACATGGATAATTGCGGAGGGAGGACGAGAAGGAGACGTAAAACTCTTACTAACGTCGCCATGGTTACCGCTGCTGATTATCCGAATCGGGAAAACTTTATTATTCCCCGCAGGGAAATTGCTTTGTAACAGTTGCTCAAGATTGTAGGATCTGTAAAATTGTACAACTTCAGCAGAAAGATCAGGAATTAGCTGGATGGGAAGGGAAGGACCTCCCGTGGCGTTCGGTGGAGCCTTTTAGTCTGTCTGAATGGATGAGCAGATCACTGATGGTGAGAGGCAGACGGGAATTTTGACATCCCTCCTCTCCGCGAGCGCATACAGATCGTCCAGCTCCACCCCGAGGACCGAGCTGGCCTTCTGAATCGGGTTACCGAGTCTGTTGGTGTTGTCCACCCTCAGGCTTTTCTCCCAGCAGACCACAGCATAGAAAATTGCATTGATTGGTGCCACATGCAATGAAGGACCATGGCCTCCACAAGTTAAAAAAAAGACTCTGGCCTCGCCTGGGGAGACTGCAAAACTTTCTGGTCCAGTCCTGTTTGCTGATCAAGTGAGTCTCAAGTTTTTTTTCTTGTAGCACCATCAGCTCCTCAGTTCGGAAAGTTAGCATGATGACCCATAGAGCCATGTTAGTGGGAAACATGGCAGGTTGGAAGAAATCGGAATTTGCCTTTCAAAGTAGATTGCAGCACAGAAACAAGTGCACCTCATACACATCATAATAATACTACATTAGCTAAAACATTAAAGCTGAGAAAAGAGTCATGTGAGTCTATTAAAGCACTCCGGCTCTCGTTTTTTTGGACGGTCACGTTGGGTCAAACAGCATCTTTATTGTCTGCACTGTGGTATTGAATTCCACTGATTATGTATCTTAAAGTACATTTTTGTTTCCATTTCGGGCAACTTAGCATGATTTAACTTCTATTCATATATCTACAATAATGAGCCACAACATTAATGCCACCTGCCCAATAAACTGTAGATCCAAAACATCGACTACCCATCGTGGTATAGACACGAGGTACGAGGTATGTTGGGTCCACAAACAGAACATTTGGGGCAGATGTTTGCGAGCCTATGGGCTGTGGATGAGACGGTGGTTGCTTGATGCTTTTTGGAACTCTCCGAGCTTCAACTTGGACTACGAGTTTCGACTCGACAGTTCCTGACTGCGGCCTCATGATTAGGAAATGAACTAAACAGAGGGTGGCTGCTTTGTGTTTGTTATTTTTATTTTACTTTTTTTTTTAAAATTTTCACTCATACCCAGATTCAACAACCTCTGGGCACGATGGATAGGAGACACTTGGGGGAATCTAAGTGATACTTCAGGCTCTAAACAACATGCCTTCAGATGGAGTTGTGACTGCATGATGGTCATAGAAGCACCAAACGTTACTACAAAACCATTTAATCTAAATATGCACATTGAAAATGCACGGCTCTGCACAAAGGCCACAGAATGACATACTTCTACAGCAATTTACCCAATGGTTTGGCCTACATAAGGTACTACCTGCAAAATTATTCTCATACCGCCACATGGGAGTCCCTAAAAGGCCATACAATAAAGCTCCTTCAAAACAGTAGAATAAATGGTTGCACTTCAGCAGCAAAACACCAGCCCTCATTCTTCTTTTCTGCATAATTCTGCATTATACATGCCTGTAAACTGACAATGATTGGAGCTACAGGGTCATGTGACCACTCATTGGAAACATGAGTTAATTTGGGTAGTTACACCAATTTAACCCTCAACTCACAACTTTGTCTCCTTTGTCTTCATTTTCTTCTCAAATTTAGTGTTTATATGTTATATTTGGGCTGCCCTTTTTTTGCAGTGAAAGTCTGTTTAAGGAGGTTGGCGACAGGATCTTCAACCAGAAGGCCGAGGGTTGTGTTCCATGTTGGACCATTAAACCTAACTTCCAGTCTCACTCTCTGTTTATTTTTAATGTAAGCTGCTGTTTGATTAGGTTTAGGCACAAAGACCATGTGGTTGCTTTCAGGAAGATGGCAGGCAGGGCTAAAATACAATACATATTTTAACAACATGTTTGATGTTTCTCCTCCATTTTCTGGGTCACCAGGGTAACAAGTCCGACCCCATCTTATATACTGAGCTCAGTTTGTACTTGTGGTGTTTCTACTCAACTTATTGACTCCGGCTGCAAATACAAAAGGCACACAAAAAATAATAATAATAATAATTTTTAAAAAGAATCAAAAATGTCATAAAAATGCAAGAAAGTGCAGCAGTCAAGAACTAAAAGCACACAGAAAGTATGTGCATTACAAATAGTGTCAGATAAATAGATGGGAAAGAAGGGACAGTGAGGCAATGAAGTAAAAGACAAAAATGCGTCACACACGAGCGTAATCTGGCAGAAAATACATTTCCCTCCAATGACACATGATAATACAGTTTAGCAGGAGGAGCGGCTGCAAATGTGTTTGCTCCTTATACTGAAAATATTAATATTATTCTGAAATTCCATCTGTTGCTGCTCAGCCACTCTACACAATATTTGTTTTGTTTTTTCTTTATTTGTTTTTTGGATTTTTTTATTTTTTTATTCTTGATATTCTGAAATGCCAACTTCTGACCTTTTGGAAATGGAGGGACATATTTGAGGACCTTCTCAAAATGGCAGCTCCTGGGTCGTATTTTAATAACAGAGGTGGTCCGACCTCGGTAACCGGGACCTCTTGGAAATTGTTTCCCGCCGTAATGATTGTACAGACCGCTGAAGAAAGAATAAAGACGGGCTGAGTGATGCCGGTTAACCAAACAGCAGCTTTAACTTCTACTGAATCTGTTTGTGGAGCTAGTTGTGCATTTCCTCTTTACCATCTCGGCACTGTGTTTGTGTTTTTTTGTTTCTGTCTGAATGCACGGTTACAGTCCCCGGGCTGCGTTCCAGGATAATCCGAAAGGCACACAATGATCCATTTCCATTCCACTGCTTCACTGTAGAGCCGGTAAAGTATCCAAAAGCACTTAATCTTCAAGTTACAGTTTCTCGTGATTCCCAGGGAGGCTAATTAAAGCTAATCAGTTAAATGAAATCCCTGCAGCCGTCATCTGAGGGCTGCAGGACAGATGCGACTAGCTAAAGTTCTGCACGGCCAGCTCAGAGCCCTTTTGCACCGCGATATTTATCATAAGTCATGCGCTAAGGCTGCGGCTAGACAGCCTTACAAATGTGTGCACACGTCAAGGTGCTCAGTTAAAGCTTATTATTCCGCCAGTGTGCGATGACATTGACTTACACCGGACCGCCTCTCGGATATGTCTTTCTGCAGCCATTTACTGTCCAATGAACCTCCCCGGCTCCTGCCAGCTTCCCATCCAATATGAGGTGGAAGGCGATAGCTTGAAATTTGAGATAGATAACAGCGCGTGGCACCAGTACTCAACCCCGCGAGCCGTTCGTTTCAGCGTTTGCCAGATGTGTCACTCAGACGAGGACGGGCAGCAATATCAATTAGCTAACATGCCATTAAAACATTTAACAGTGAACGCGGCCGATGAGGCGAATTGATCTGGCTTTGAAAGCCAAGCCGTCCGTGTCAGGCATCGTTCCTGCAGCCTTTAAGTGATCAATCTGTCCACAATCCACCGATTCTAAATGTCAAAGTGAATTTATTAATCAGTGGAAGTAGTAGTCGGCCTGTGACAGGAAGTTGTAAAATTAGTTCTGGAAGGAGCTTTGTCGAGTTTTTAGGACACGACTCAGTTGAAACCTCGAGGAGAAGTTCAGCGTTGTCTTTCTGAGGGTGGTGGTGGAAAGATTACTGATCTGAATGAGAGTAAAACGACGTTTCATAGCCACAAATGAAGAGAAAAAAAAAGTTTAGTATTTTAAGAAGTCGTGACTCGATAATCCGACCCTTAACAATCCTAAACCAGCTATCTGACAGGTTTTTAGGAGAAACGAACAGAACCCATTAAAAACAGCCTTAACATAGCGACAGTCTTGGATTCTGACTCCAACATGACATTTTATGTCACCAATCAGGATAACGGCGTATTATCTGACTGAACAATCCCACAGATTTACTTACCTTTGATGTCAACCCACGGGCCTGTGCTCAAGCGCAGTGGTCCCCAACCACTGGACCGCGGACTGGTACTGGTACCGGCCATGGGTCATTGGGTACCGGGCCGCACAGAAAGTTAAAAAAAAAGTTTATTGTTTTGTTTTTATTTCCACCGCAGCCTACAGGGTGTTTTATTTTGAAAAAGTACTAGATCGTCTTCCTGTCACTTCCGTCTGTGCTCGTTTCCTGCACTTGACTGTCAGGTTTCATGCTCGGCTGTTAAATGAAGCCGTCAGTCTAACTGCCGCCGAAATGTTAAAAAACAAAAACAAAAAAGTCTCCAGGAAGCTTCTTTGGAAAGTTCAAGGGACTCAATGCTGAGACAGAAGAAAAAGGAAACACATATTTAGAAAGTAATTTTATTTGTTTGTGAAACTTTTTAATAGAAAAAAATATTATTTTTTGTTATGTATGCAATGACCGGTCCGTAGAAAAAATTCTTGCGTAAAACCGGTCTGTAGGGCAAAAAAGCTTGGGGACTGCTGCTCAATCGCACCAGTCAGTTAGGTGTGAAATCCAGCGATGTGTAGTGTTTCAACAATACACTTGTTATTATAACAACTATACACAGTAAATATTAACAACAAATGAGCCTTCCAGCATCAAGCCCTCCTTGTATCTCGACCTCCGTCTTGACAATCCGACATAAAAGAAGGTTTTACATTTAGCGTCGGATTATCGAGTCACAACCATCAATTTCATGTCCGTGTTAGTAGTTCAAGAAATTAGCATAGCTTAGCATAAAGTCTGAAAGTATGGGAAACACATCCTGTTATCATGTCATATGGTTTTTATTATATGCTGGAATCATCATGAGCAAAATGAGACGTCAGTGCCATGGCTGAGCATCGATGATGATCTCTGAAACACTGAATCATAATTCTGTCAACTTGCAGGATCAGGCTTAAATCATTATTCTCTCTCAGCATTGGTTCTTGGTTTGAACATGTCTGCTACAATATTGAAACTCACCATTCTGGAGCATGAGATAGCATTAGCATGTAGCTACCATTGTGTGTAAATAGAACCTCACAGAGCAGCAGCAGATGTGGCTTCAGAGTCTTGTTTAAGTAGAAATATGTTTCCATCCAAGTCTTGATCAACACGATCTGTTGTGCTGAACGTTATCACATTATGTGTTGGGTTCTTTAGCCTGCACGGTTAAAGACAAACTGTTGCGCCACATGTTGAGCGTGTTGGTCGTTTACATCCATGTTAACGCCAGCAAACACAAAATAAAATAAAAATAAGAACAAGTGTTGCTCGGCTTCGTGCCCCTTTGAACTCAGACAGTTTTACTTTGAGATTTACTTTCAATGAAAGGCAAATTCAATTATATTCATCCTTGTGCGCTGGAGTGAACAAATAAGACAATTCAGCTGAATAAAGGCCACTGGTTGAGTGTTACAAGCATCAGCAATCACCAATAAAAAGCCTCTGACTCACAATTGTTTGCCTATTATGGATCTAATTGGCTGCGCACAGGGTTCAGAACTCGCTCTCTCATTTGAATGTCATTCTTGTTTATTTACCCATAAACAACTTGAGCTGACATTCTCATTTCCCCTCTCCTAACTGGTCCTAACTGTCTTAATGTAATAGACCACGCAGCGCTCCTCCGTCTAAACCCCGGCCATGTGTGCTAATATTTAGCCCGCCGCGCACGCCTGTGTGGCGCCACGCTCCAGGAACAATCTGCTCTAATGATTTCTGATGTGATTGGATTTCTCTTCATGGCCACTGGGCTGTGTGTCCAATTGTGCCCGCCGCTGATTTGCTTTCCCCGATGAAGACCCAGTAACGACTGTGAGGCGAAGCTTCAGCGCTGACCCTCCAACGCTCCCCAGGCTCCTCCTCCCTGATCGTGTTTATCTCCTCGACTTTTGTGTCTTATTGTTATTTTATTGGTTTGTTGACGGGGAGGATTACTCACCTGTAAGATCTTGCTTGCTCCTCTTTTCTTTTATGCTTTTTGCTGTACATGTTCGGTTAAGGTTGTTCAAACCATCATCGCTTCCTAAGTTTCCTTCGTGCTCAGATCAACTGTTCTCCAAGAAATTGCATTTACATTGAAGTAATTAGTGACAGATTTTGAGGAAACGTTCTGAACATTTCTTCTGGCACGCTGCGGGAACTGTGCTATGTGCAGGATTTTCAACTCAACGTTTTTCATTTGTGTTTTTTCTTCCCAATCTTGCGGTTCAATATCCACTTTTAGTTCAACTACAGCATCATTGTACTTCAGCACCGGCAGCACTTGGATTCATTTAGAGAGAGGTGCTGGTTTGTGTAAATAGACAAAAACATTCCTTTACCCTCTTAAGCCCTTGACTATTTTTTTTGAAACTTCATCGTGCAAATATGAACAACGTTGGAGCTCCAACAGAACAAACAGTTGCTGTGAAAACGGTACAACAACACAATGTGTCTCCGTCAGCAGGTCTGTGATTTGACAAAGTGACATTTTAAAATTCTGCTCATTAAAGACAAGCTTTCTCTGTCTTCAGAACAATGAACCAGTGAGCACTGATGTTTTAAATAGTCTCAACTGCAACTCTGCCAAATGTGAAG
>NW_007579292.1:50662-52049 GCF_000690725.1 Stegastes partitus
GGACTTCGATCCACTACATCACCGCACAATCTGAAAGTCACAGAGAGGTAATGTCTGTCTGGGGGCCTCTCTTCCTTCACAGAGAGAGTGAGTTATTTCATGAAAATCATACCCTTGCATATTTTATTTCTTCTTTTTATTACCGTGGCTGTGCTGTGCCATGACCACGAGGCACGCCACAAAATGAGAGCCTCCATATGAGCAGTGAAACCAGGTTTCACATCACCAAGAGGATAAACTGTCCAATAAGGCCAACACAAACAAACTGCAATGTTTATATATTTCTTTTTTTAAAATCTAGTTTGGTAGAAAATTGTGTTTTTGTGCTTGGACACGCAGTGAACAGTTTATTAAATCTGAATAAGCCCGGTGATGCCTTCTTGGCTCGCGTGGATGCAGGTGTCGAGCTTCTAAAAATGAAACTTTAAACAGAATAAAGTCAGGACCAGTATCAGTTTTCTGAGAGGAAATGCTTTTAAGAGGAATAAGAACAAGAATTAGAACTAGATCAAGGCTTTGACGTACATCTACTGTTAGCATGAGGCCTGTTGGTGGCATAAAGATCTCAATACGCTCAAATGAAAGACTTGAAGATCAAGTAACAGCCTCTGAAATCTCCTTTACAATGGTGCAATTAGCCTTTTTCATGGCATACAGAGATATAATGAATCTAAACAATACAGAACCATGAATTAATCACCAAACAAACTGAATTAAGTAGATTTTTAAGCAACGGATAGCTTGTAAAGATGTGATATCCAGGCATTAAATGTTTTTATCTGGTCTCTTGAGCCATTTTTCTTCATCCTGAATGCAGTTTTTTGTGGACGACATCATGCACGTCTTGGAGAGGAGCCTCCACGAGTGCACTTCATTAACCCGGTAATCCCCATTTGTATGATTCACTGCACCAGGCCTAAAGACATGCAAAAGACACGGGTCTTGGAGAGGAACTGGAGTGGCAAAAAGGTCTGGAGGAGCATGTAAAAGCTGGTGCATCTCCGTCAGCCTTAACAGGTGGTTGATGCTTTAAAGCAAAATGAGCAACTGGATTTTACCTAATAGGGGAAAAAAAGGGAAATCAATGTGGACTTTGCTCCTATTTTAACAACAAAAGAAGCAATGCGGGCTGCGAGGTGGATCAGTGGTTAACACCATTGCCTCGCAGATAGAAGGTCACCTGTTCATGTCCCGGTGAGGACACCCGGGATCTTCCTGCATGGAGTCTCCATGTTCTCCCCGTGCAGCGTGGGTTCTCTCCGGGTTCTCTCCGGCTTCCTCAATGGAAGCATGTTGAGGTTAATTGGTGATTCTAAATTGTCCGTAGGTGTGAATGTGAGTGTGCTTGGTTGTCTGTCTCTAAGTGTAGCCCTGTGATAGACTGGTT
>NW_007579292.1:54149-63444 GCF_000690725.1 Stegastes partitus
GACGACAGCTTTCTTAGATCATCATGGCTCAGGTGGTAGATCTGGCCTGTCCTGTAGAACTTAATGGTCTTGCTGCAGGGGCTTGTTTAAACCAATCACAGCTATCATGGGTGAGGCTACGCGAAGGATGCGGCTTCAGTGTTCCCTCAAGTGATGGGTGGAATTGTTGAAAACTTTTGGAACTCAACCTAAGAGTTGCAGCCATATTCTTGCATTATTTAATTCTGACTGTCTACCTGCCTTTACTTCCTTTACCTACTGACTGTCTGTGCACTCTATTGCTCATTCTGTCCTTCCACTGAGCCTTGCATTCTTTATACATGAGGAAGACGAAGAGAAAAAAGGTGCAAGTCCTTAAAGAAGACCTCACCTATCTAATAATAACACTGACAGTACAATAACCAGAACTAAGTACCACAAAGCTTTGCTAACAAGACGACTGGGTTCAGTCGTGTCTAGTACTGTAATGGATGTCTGGATTCTGGCTCGCTTGTTGTACAAAGTTAACTAACATTGTTAAAGCTGTTTTAGGAACAACCTGCTTTCGTTTTTTTTACCAGCTGTTCTGATAAAGCCTCAGAAAGCTTAAGTCGTATTACCAACGAATTCCAACACATATGGCCTCAGCAGAGAAACGATCTGCTGGGAATAGCACGAGTCGGCGGGTGATTTTCTCCAGAAATTGCTCAGAAATCTGAAGTTGTTAAATGTGAATTGTTTTCCATGTTATGCAGCACCATGTCTGTGGGGATATGTTTGTGCTTCGACGATGCCAAAGGTCTCAACAGTGTGGAACTGGGACACTGATCTTAAAGTTGCAGTCTATGGTTGCACCACTAATACGTAATGTAGATTAATTACCTCTTCTTCCTGTTTTTATAGTTATTATTGGTTTTCTATTTCTTTAAAATGCTCTCAACTTTCAACTAAGTGATCATGCTCAACCGTAAAGTTGGATAAAACATCTTCTCCACCATCTCCACTTTGATGAAATCCTTACTGTCCTTACTCCTCTGACACCCTCACAGAACCGAGATGCCAAGTTTTAACGACGTTAAACCTCCAAAGTCTCATCGTGAATGTTTTATTCGCCTTCCCTCGGTCTCTCTGCATTAAAAAAACAAGGTTAAATAATGATGAACTGACAGTTTACAACTAACGGGCTGCAAAAAAAAACATCCAAGAATAAATGATACAAGTGGGAGTCACACATCTGAGCTGCCCTCTTCCAGCTTTTTTTGAAACACTGCAGTGAAAGTGACACGAATTTTACTATTTTCGGAGAGGAAACACAACCGACTCCATCCTGGGAAACTTCACATCCTCTAAAGGCCTTTTCCTGACTATGCCTCCCCCCTCCTCCTCCTAACAGTTAAACTTCTATACTATAAGCTGTGAAATGCTTGCAAAGCATTTTTTGCTACTCCTGGCAGAATATAGCAACTGAGGCAGGTACGGGGAGGGGAGGCATGTGTATATAAAAACAAACCAACCGTCTAGAATGGTGTGGATCGGATTAGCTGACTCAAGAAAACGATGCCCATTACAATTTACCATATGCCTTAAATGAGCTTGGCAAGTGGGCATGGACTTTTACTGTTTATTAGTGAGTGTGCTTTTGGAGTTCTGGCTCTGTGTTGCATGTATACTAGAGGGATCTTTATTTTACAAAAAAAGCTCCAAACTGGATCTGGTCTTAAATTGCATGCCTGCAAAAAAAAAAATGAAACAAATGGAAGCCAAATGTCCATCCACATCCACTGAGAAACACTCAAAAAGGAGGGAAAAGGCCAACAGCAGCAAAGCAGAATACATGGAGTATGGCAGGAGTCCATGATCAGCAGCTTAAGTCCCGTGGTGCTCCACAGAAAAACTTTTTCAGTCAGCTTTTACAGCTCAAAGAGGCGCTGAGGCCTTTTGTTTTTTTCTTTTGGAAAATAATACAATTTTATGATGAAAAATGGTTTGTTTCTTTCCCACCCTACCTAGCTGACATTTTGTGAGCCAGTGTAATGATACAAGTGCAGGACTTCAGGATGAAAATACGCCGTTCTTCACCAACGCTGACAGAGTTGTGGTTTTAGAAAAACAGTTTTTGTGGTTCACTCATTTGGACGAAGGGACCTTTGATGCTTTTTTTTTTTCTCCTCCCACTATTTGCTGATTTTCCAGAGCGAGAACGACGTATTATGCAGGTTGTTGTCAGGACTCATCACAGTGGATGCAGTTTTGTATTTCCTCGTAGAGCGGGCACTGTCTGGTACAGAAAAATTGATTAGGAATTCTTTCGCGGTGACAAAGCTGACGGGAACGCCGACTGAGCTGAAGGAGTTATTGATTGGTGTCGCAAACAGTGTGGCTCCGAAGCAAAAGTTCACAGAGGAGCCACCGGCTGAATTCTGCTCAAGGTGAAGTCTGAGGACTGAGTGACAGGCCGGTGCAAAAATTTATTCCGTTTGCATCAGCCTAACTCTGTGAGGCTGGCTTCTCCGAGCCGGCGTACCTGAAAAACAAGTACAGAAGCCTTTAGCGTCCTCCTCAGCCACAACAGAGCTGCCTCATTTCCATGCAGGCTCAAACATCTGACAGAAAACTTAAATGGGTGGGACCAGAGCATTATGCAACCCTGAGCTTTGCCTTTCCTGGGATGGGATGGTCACAAAATAGTTTCATCCTGCTGAGAGTGAGAAGCACTGCACCAAAGAAACAACCAGTAAAGGCAATTAATCAATCAAATCAGGTTTATTGTCATTTTGCTGTACATACAACAGTAGCACAAACAAGATGAGAGAATGTTTCTTCAGGATCCAAAAAGCAATTACATAGAGAAGTGTTTGCATATCTGGATCAGCAGTTCAGCGTTCTGACTGCTGGTGGAATGAAGCTGTTGATCAGTCTGGAGGTTCTTCCTTTAACGCTCCGGAAACGTTTGCCTGATGGCAGCAGTTCTAACCATAGATAATAAAGGCTAGATGTTTTAAGGCAGCATTTCGAACGGGATCACCCTTCGAGGCAGCTCTCTGGCGGAACCTGTGGTACGTCAATGAAGGTGAGCGATCTGCACAAACTTAAATACTCTTATCTCGCTGAAATCTTGACGGATGTCTGTCTGTCTGCATCCCCTCCAGCTGTCTGTCCGTCTGGGATGCTGTCATGGAGCCATGTTTCTGTTAAAGCAGACACACAGCAGTCCCTCCACTCTCTGAGGGTTTCTCTCAGCAAACGTCCAGCTTGTTGTGGAGGGAGCGGACATTGGAGAGCAGGAGGACGGTCCTGCTGGTCTGGAGGGGTTAGCCTTTAGCCTAGCATGGATCCCGGCTGTCTTCCTCCTCCTTTGTTTACGTTCATACCGCTTCCTTCTCTCTGGGGCAACTGCCGGCGTCGTCGCCAATCAGACTCCGTGTTGGTGTAGTGTGTCCACATCACAACCGATCGCGGCGATTTTAGCGACATTCACTGTCCTGATGTTCAGCAAAGTCTCTCGGCTTTTGCAGAATGAACATCTGGGATCGACAAGACACTCAAAGCTGTCACTCTCGCGGTCTCCTGAAGGGGGCGCTGCGTCCATGCGCGCAGCCATCAGTGTTGCTGGTAACATAAATGTGTGCACCGAATTCGTGAGGCTTGTCACTCCGTATCAGCCGGATGGTGGCACAAAGGGAAAGTCAGATTCAACCTCTGAATCATTCATGACAATCCATGTTACAGTCATTGAAATGTTAAGTTTGTGGACATAAATCACCGCTAACATGGCTAAAGTAGAGAAACAAGTAAAGAAGAAACAGCTAATGTGTCTGAATGACCCGAGTCACTGGTTGGCTGCACAAATGAATCCTATTGTCTACAGCAGATGAACTTTGCTAACCTTCCTCACAGTGATGTCAGGGTACCACAGTGCAGAAGCTCCCCGCTATGGCAGCACTCAGTCACAGCAGAAATCCTAGAAAGTAGAAGGGACTTAAAAAAAAAGATTATACAGTGCAGCTTTTGGATGGAGGGGGAGGGGGAAATGACGGCAAGACGTAGTTGTCACAGGGGAGAAGTAAGTGGTGTTCCAGTTAAGTGACAGGATGTGGAGACACCCACTCAAGACTGGGACCTGTTGACAACACACTGGGGATCAAGGAGGAGGAATGAGAGACAGTATAAGGAAGAGTTTGACAGGAGGGACTGAGAGGAGGGAGGAAAAAGAAAAAAGAAAAAAGTGATGGCACAGTTGTGAATCCTCCTACTCAACAGCGGGACCCAGCTGAATACATCAAATGGAAAAGAGGAAGATTTGGGAGTAAGGAAACAGACTGACACTCTGTTTCCCTTTGTAGTAATCATGTGGACAGTGTTGGTCTGTGCTTTTATTCTAAAACATCACTGAGCTGAAAAAGGGGTCATCTGAGGCACATTAAAACTGTACACTGAATGCAACTGTTTGCATTTGAAGCCCTTAAATGCAGCTGTGTGTTGGTGGTGTTGCTTTATTGCTTGGCCATATGTTGGTTTTTTGGATGTTTTTTGTAAATTAATCTTTCTAAAGTAATAGGCTATTGGTGCTGCATTGCCATAACGTTGGGGAACAAATGCAGGAAATGGTCCTCTCCTATATTTTCCACAATCAATGGACATGAAATGGTCACATATGTAGATCTCCAATTGCTTTCTCACTCTTCTTGACTCACTCTGATCTAGTGGTCTTGACAAGCTCTTAATGAATCCAACCCAAAGGAAACCTTACCTTTAGCCAACATGCATTTTCAAAAAAAAAGCCGAGCTCTGATCCTAGAAGTACAGCCAGGTAACAGCACGATGTGCTATTAATTAATTCAGAGCTCAAGTGAAACAGGAGTGTAACAGGAGTCGTAGGAACACGATAATTTGTTTACATGGTTCCAAGACAAATTCATTGAAATCCAGTTCTGCCAGAAACATGTTTTGTCCCTTAGTCATTTCCAACTGCTGCTGTTTGGTCATTTGAGATCCACGCAGGATGTCCTTAGGTGTCTATGATGCCCTTAGAGGTGAGTCTCGTTTTCATTTGCTGTTTAATTTAGTTTAGATGCAAAAAAAAAGTTCATAGTTTGGTTTAAATCCATCCTTTCATGAGGTAAAGCGCATGCAACATAGCAAAGTTCTTGTTGACGATTGACTGCAGACTAATGGCATCAATTTCTGGCATTCAGGATATTTTATTGATCTATAAACAAGGGTTCAGTTTACCCAGAGCATTTAAATGTGATGCAAAGGGGTCCATACAAAGTGTTCCATAATAAGTTGGGAATAAGAGCCAGACAGAACAGTGCCATGTGATCAGAGATGATCGAGGTGGATTCATTCAGATCCAGTCAGGTGTTCTTCAGCGTCTCACTCACAGTCTTCATGTGTCGCACTTGAGGTCTTTACCTCAGTACGACTGACCGAGTGGACCTGAAAACACCTCTACTCCTAACCTCTGTATCTATTAGCCTTCTGTCCTCATTTCACTGGTGGAACGGTTAAAAGATGTTCTTCCTCGGGCTGCTGCTATAGCTCACCTGGTTGCGCTGGTGACCCATGTACAGGGGCTATAGTCTCTGATGCAGGGGCCATGGGTTCGAATCCCGCTCATGGCCCTTTGCTGAAACCCTTCCCCCACTTTCCTGTCTCTCCTTCGACTATCCTATCTAATAAAGGCCAAAAAAACAACTTAAAAAAAGATGTTCTTACTAAAGCCGTGAACCGCCAAGTCTCAGATACCAAGATAACAAGTTTTCTACCTAACGAGACAACAACTACAGTATTTATTCAAAAGACAGAGTTATACCACTGACTCATGTGTCTTTTGTGGAGCAGTTAACAAACTCTAATTGTTTCCTTAAAGCTGAGCACTGAAAACAGAGCAAAACATGTACGTAAACTTCACTCTGGCTGTATCTAGTGGGCGGCTGTGGCTCAGGTGGTAGAGTGGTTGGGTTGGCGGTTCGATCTCCGGCCACTCCACAGTTGAAGTGTCAAGACATTGAACGTGAATTTGCTCCCAATGGCAGGCAGCACCTTGCATGGCAGCTCTGTCGCCATTGGTGGATGAATGGGTGAATGGGAAAACATTGTAAAGTGCTTTGAGTGCCGCTAAGGTAGAAAAGAAGAAAGAAAACTTGCCTTCTGGATATCCATATCTGTGTCTATAAGCTACAATATCCAATCTACCAAACACTTGGTTTAAGCTTTTTATATACCATCTCAAAATATCCAAATATCAGCTCATTTGTTCACAGCTTCAAAAGATAAAGAAAGAGTGAAATCATTCCTACGATGAGCAGTAGCTCCAGCGTTGTGCCTCTCTCTCGCTCACATTTCCCCTCATTTCCAACAAGTATCTGTATCTCTCTAGACGTCGTCTTTTATGGCAGAATGATAAGTCACACTCGAGGAGCGGTAGAGAGAGCAGCTCGCAGCCACTTCAGCATTTAACGGCGATGCTTGATTCCACATTTCAGTCGCCGTGATGCATCGGAGGAGGAGGAGGAGGAGGCCGAGCGGCGGGCTTCTCTCGCTGTCTCTCCATCACTGTCAGCGGCTTTCTGAAGCGTCATATTTTAATATAGCAAATAATTAAATTGCGAAAGAGCCGGCGCGTTGTCGACACTTTGGTACGAGCTTTGCTGCACTGTAGCCGCAGCCTCTCCGTCCTGGCAGAGTTTGAACTGTTCAGGCTGGTGCAGTTAACTACCTGCAGGCTAGATGAGGCTGTATTCCCTGTACATGTGTAGAATTCAGAAAAAAAGTGGTTAAGAACATGTGCCTGAAGATGTGCCTGTTTGAGAGCATGTGTCGGTTCATTCTGTGGATCTGCATGTGTGGTCCGATCGCTCTGTTTTCACTGAGGCACAAAATGTCATAAAGTTAAAGCTGTAGTGCCGCTTTCATCACCTTTACCATCACTGTGTGTGTGTTTGTGATCTGTTCTCTCTTAAGGGAAGATTCGTATCGTACACACTTGATGTACAACAGATTTAAACACTGTTGTTGCCAAAAAGAAATAATTTCCTTTTCCTTTTTGTTCTCTTTTTACACTAAGACAAATGTCGACTTGATCTCTCAAAACGCATGAATGCATTCGTATTATTCCTCGGCGATAACTCTGCACAGTGCAATAGATCAACAAAATTAGCAAAATGCTGGCTGGCTCATTGTTTTTCAAATGTAGTCAGTACTCCAACAGCAAATAATTGATTTGTTGTTATGTTAGCGGGGCTAATTATTTCTTCTTCTTAATGTTTTTTGTTTTTTTTTTCCAAAGGCTGAAAGAAGCTATTAGCCACAAGAGATTGCTGATATAACTTAATAACTGCATCCTGCTAAGAAAATGCTAATAAGCATTTACAGTAGAGTAGAGAGGGCTGCCCTGGTAGGATCTGAGTGAATATGAGCTACATGAGTATTTCCAGTCCAGACGTCTCTGTTCCCAGCAACACTTCCCGTTCCAGGTGGGATATATGAAGCCTCCAGTGTGCTCGAGGTCGACTACTTGATGGTCTCTTACCAGGTGGGCATGAGATCAGATCATTGAACCACCTCAGTTGGTTCCTTTTGATGCACAGGAGCTGGGACTCTACTCCAAGCACCCTTCAGATGTCTGAGTTCATTCATTATTGTCTGTCTCTAAAGGTTCTAAGGGTTGCAATGGTATCCTTTTGGTTACAACCATAGTTCCATCCATCCTTAATCCTCACTAGGGTCATGGGAGGTTGGAGTCTATCTCAGCTGACTCAGGGTGAAGGCAGGTTCACCTGGACAGGTAACCAGTCTATCACAGGGCTACACTTAGAGACAGACAACCAAGCACACTCACATTCACCCCTACGGACAATTTACAATCACCAATTAACCTCAACATGTTTCTGGACTGTGTGGGAGGAAGCTGGAGAACCTGGAGAGAACCCACACTGCACGGGGAGAACATGGAGACTCCACGCAGAAAGATCCCGGTGTCCTCAATGGGACACGAACCGGCGACCTTCTATCTGCGAGGCAATGGTGCTAACCACCGAGCCACCTCGCAGGCCAGCCAGGAAACGGAAAAGTTGCCTTCTGGCTCTGTGACCAGGTACAACACCTGCATTCCTGCTGACACAGTAACTCTACTTTAGCAGAACATTTGGTGCACAAAGTGTGTCTCATGTTGGCATGGATCTATCCAACTTCCCCTGAAGGGGACACGTGGTATTTTTGTTTTTTACTTAGATAATAAAACGTAGCAGAAATTCCAAAGGGAGCTTCCTCAGAAAGCAGTAATCAAAATTCCAATTACACTTTCCTGGCATCAGATTTTGTTCTCCTATGATGGAGTCTGAGCCAAACCGTGATTCCAGCGATGCACTCACCTGAACTTATCTCAGTCTCTTCTATGGCACGATGAAAACAATTCAAATTCAATTCATTTTTTTTAACCAGCCTATTGTATTTTATTGTTGACATTTTGGTTGTAGAACCTTCCAAAACATTCACCAATAAACTGCATATTATGTTAAATTATGTTTAGCGTGTTGAAATTAAGCTTCAACCTGCTGAACAAACTCTGGTGCACTCATAACTCAGATAAGAGTTGTGCTATTTAACACTGTTTTATTTGTTTTGGAGGTTTTCTTTTTCCCTTCAGTTTTTTTTAGACTGCGGTTCTGATAACAGGATTCAGTTTGGACTTCTACATCTTCTTTGTAGCTCATGCTGAGGAACCAAGAAATGTTGACATAAGAGGTTCTGTATCCACATAACTCATCCACAGGCCCCTAAATATGTCTGATCTGCTGTCCCCCTACTCCTCTGGTCGCACCCTTCGGTCCTCGGGGTCCAGAACCTCCTCATGGTCCCAAAGACCCGCTTTAAAACCAGAGGTGACTTGTCCTTTCAGGCTGTTGCTCCTAGATTGTGGAACGCCCTTCCTCGGTCCCTCCGTGAAACAGACGCTGTTGATTCGTTTAAAAAGCAGCTGAAGACACATTTGTTCAGACAAGCTTTTAGTTGATAGGATTTCTGTCGGCTTGCTTTTTATCTACATTATGTAACCTGTACTGTCCATATTATGTTGTCTTGTGTGAAGCACTTTGTGATTTTATTCTGTGAAAGGTGCTACATAATTAAAGTTCTTCTTCTTCTTCTTCTTCTTCACATCTGCAATATTTAACTAACCACATATAACTCATAAGCATGATGGCTGAAACAAGCAGAGTGAACGTCAGGTTGATAAAAGCCGTTTGAGGGTTAGAAAGACCAAAAAAAAAAAAAAAAACTGTCAATAATTGTCTTGATTTAAGTTCTAAACCAT
>NW_007579292.1:63461-69195 GCF_000690725.1 Stegastes partitus
ACAGGATTCAGTTTGGACTTCTACATCTTCTTTGTAGCTCATGTTGAGGCTCCAAGAAATACTGATGTGAAATTATACAAAGAGGTTCTGTATCCACATCTGCAATATTTAACTAAGCACATATAAGTCATAGACTCGATGGCTGAAACAATTAGAGTGAACGTCAGGTTGATAAAATCAGTTTGAGAGGGTTTGAAGGTTAGACAGACCAAAAAAACCTGTCAATAATTGTCTTGATTTAAGTTCTAAACCATCACACCATTTCTTTGACAGTCTCGTGGTGCCATTTAAGTTTGAGCTGCACTTTTTTTTACCTACAAAAAAAATGAACCAAATTAGAGGCACAAATGCACCAGACTTCTGATCACCCATTTCAGACTTTCAGCCTTCGTTAAACTCCTTCAGTGACATGTGATCCATTGCACTGTGTGATAAAAGATTATTTCATTGCTCTGATAAAGTCTCTATCCTGGATCATAGGCTGCATTAAATCAACCAGAAGCTCCTCGTTAGCATCAGTGATGAAAACCAGAGAGGGCAGCTTGTCTGGGATCTCGTGTCACAATGCCTACGGGAGTCTTCCTTGATTCCAGGAGGTGCGATGAGCTTCCCAGGTTGGATTTCTCGGTCGGCTTAATAAAATCTGCCGTGATTCCTAAAGCTCCTTTTACTTCCGTTGACGTGAATTTCAAAAGAGCCCAGATTGAGTCCCTCGGGGGCCTTCGCACCAGCAAATAACTCAAAACAGATCCCGCTTGAGTCCCGGTAAAGCCATGTAGATCTGCTGATTTGTTTCATGTAGCTTTTCTGTTAGCTCTGAGATATGAAACGCATATCTCTTTTATCCCTACAAAGCGGCGAGTTCTCCTCCAACGCCGAGGACTTTACTGCGACTCTGCATCCTCAGCATTCCCCTGTGACTCCCCGGTTATTCCCATTTGACTGACAGGCACTCTGTCCTACTGGGGCGAACCATTTATTGTTCACCAAGTCAATAAACACCTTTTCAGATCATACCTGCCGTTCCCAAATCCACTGCTGAGGCTGCAGTCAGACTATTAACGGTTCAGGGTTGATAACTCAGATTTAAAACAATCCCCCAGTGCATGAGATTTTACTTTGCATGTAGAAAATACCTTCTTTTTGTTTATTGTTGTCATTTTTTCTATATAAACAAGTTAAATACGGATTCCATGTCTGCATGTTAAGTACAGAACACAAACCCAGAGAGTCGAGCTGCTAAAATCTCTCAATCTGTCTCATTTTGAGGTTAAATCATTCAGTTATTTAAAAATACTCAATTTTTTTTAATGCACCCATTTAAATGCTTTTGTGCTTTTGTCTTCCTGCTTTTATTTTTCCACTGATTGTGTCGGTTTGACAGGAGCAATTTGCCATTCTCACACTGAAATCTGTACCGGTATAGGCTGAGATGACAAATCTACTCAAACTTGACTCCTACAAGACCATTAGAAACGCCACACAGCTGTTGCTTGGCTGAAAATGGCTGTGATGCATAACCGCTTGTATTGTTACATTGCTGCTGACAGATTTACAGATTAAATAAGGAGACACCTCGGCTCAGTTGAATATGTTGTCGTAAATGTTTGGACAGACCCAAGCAAGGTTTTTTTTTTTCTCTCAGCTGTTATTCGTTGCTAAACATGTTTTGACTAGAAGTATAAGTGCTTCTTAGTGTATCTGATGAAATAGGAATATTTTTACTGTTCCTTTGAAATGAGACTTTCTGCCTTAGCATCATACATGAATCTGCAAGGTGGATTGGTGGTTAGCATCGTTGCCTCGCAGCTAGAAGGTCGCCGGTTTGCGTCCCCATGAAGACGCTCGGGATCTTTCTGTGTGGAGTCTCCATGTTCTCCCCGTGCAGCGTGGGTTCTCTCTGGGTTCTCCCGCTTCCTCCCACAGTCCAAAAGCAAGTTGTTGGTGAGTCTAAATTGTCCGTAGGTGTGAATGTGAGTTTGTTGTCTGTCTCTAAGTGTAGCCCTGTGATAGACTGGTTACCTGTCCAGGTGAACCTGCCTTCACCCTGAGTCAGCTGGGATAGACTCCAGCCCCCCATGACCCTAGTGAGGATTAATTAAGCGGTGTATAGATGATGGATGGATGGATGTATGGATCTGATACCTCTCTGGTCATAAATGTAATTAAAATTAAAAGTACGTTCCCACAGGTTTTCCACACATTCCAGATGAAAATGAGCAAAACACAACCTCCATCTGTCAGCTCAGGTAAACGTTGCTTCTCGTTTTTCATCTGCCTTGATCTGGATGTCCCTCCAGATGAATCTTCCTTCCATCCCGTCCACTTTAAATGACTGCTGCCCGCTATACGTCCACGGATTTCCATTTTAATTGACACGTGGTACCGATGCATGCTGGAGGTAGAGCTGGTGAGAATCAAAGAAAAGTATAAATAAAGATCAAAACAACAAGTCGTGCTTTTGTATACGTCTGATATACGATCAGCTAGAACCGGGTTGTGAGAAGCAGGAGCAAAAAGACAGGATGTGTTTTTACATAATGGTGTGTATGTGCTTCGCATTTACATAAACGTTTTAAGACAAAGTCTTGTGCACGTGTAGATTTTAACATTCAAACCTGTGATGGTTCATGCGTGATATGAAGAGCAGCCGGATCGCAATGATTACAGCAGACGTGGTCGATTTTATTCCTGTGCGAGTGGGCGGCTTGTCTGCATTTATGCGTTTTATTTATGTTTCCATCATTCTCAGAAGCGAGATGAGGAAAATTGTTGTCTGTAAGGATTTCAAAGACGTCCCTCGTTGCTTCAGGAGGAAGAGTTGAAGCAATTTCTCCAAACTAAGAGTCCAAAACGTGACTTCATGATGAACCTGTGTGGTTTGATCCCACAGAAGACTTAGTGTGGCACAAAATGCTCAAGAAATGAATGCTGGCTATAATAGAAGATGCCTGTGGAGGACCAGTCCAGGACGATGAACACGTCAGCACTAGAACTACACAGTGAAACGTTTCTTTTATTACGAGTATGGCTGGGTGCGTATGCTTTGTTTGTCTGTGGAAGAGATTAAAGTAGGATACACTCTGAGAAGGCTGGTTTACGGAGTGTGATGCGCCGAGCAACTTTCTGCTGGGAAACCTCGCATTCATGTGGATGTGACGACGTACCACCAACCTAACTTCAGTGCAGAGTAGCCTTGATAGCAATGGTTTAACATAAGAGTTCAAGGTGTTGACTTGGCCTCCAAATGCCCCGAATCTCAGTCCAGCTCAGGACACCTTCAGAGATCTGTGGACTAGATATTAGAGAATTGGTTTTAATGTTGTGGCTCATCAGTGTATGGTTTCTTTGGAGAGCAATGCTTGGATAAACTGTTGTGGCAGCTGGTGATACATTACAACAAATGGTATATAAATGATTTTCAATGAAATGAAGACCTAACTTTCTAGGAATTCTGCATGTCTTGAGAAGATGAATCCTGAATAGCAACCTTACACACAAAAACCCAAACCATTGGGTCATGGGATGCACAGGGTGGAGGAGATAGAATTTCAGAAGAACATGAGGATTGTTTAATTGAAGGAGGTTGTGATAGATGGACCGTCGATGTTCTGGGTATACCAAAGAGCCGAAACGAGACTGAGATTTCTCACTGCAGTGGACCAGCAATCAGACTCGCGGGAAAGGACGGACCGCAAGTCATCCTATGAGGCTGTGCATCTACTCAGAAAAACAGAAAATGATGTATGTGCCAAGAAACACGAGCACAATAAACAAAGTGGGCTGGAAACATGTCCTTCAAGACTTCTCCAGACAGGTTGTGAGTAGGAGGAAGGACTCAGTAAATCCCCACAAAATATGAAGAGACGCTGCGATGTGGTTCTTTAACGCGTATCTGGCTGCCATCAAAAATCTTTCATCCCAGTGGCATCAGCTCTTCCCTCTTAAATGCAGAGGAAATCAATAACTTTGTCAATAAAATAAAAGGAAACCCTCTGGCTGTGAGTCCAGGTAGACCCGACTGCTTCAGGTATGCCTTCTGATTTCAAAGCGGTGCAGCCTCTGCAACGCTGGGCGTTTCTTACGACGTTGTAAAGACACATAATTAAACACACATTGATGTTTTGGTGGTTGCATTCCAATGAGAGGAACTTATTTGTTTTCTATAGCAAATCGCTGCATTCTCTACAACGTAAACGTACAACTATGTAAAATCTTATTGGTGCCAATCTGATGGTCCAGTTTGAGCTTGCAGTCCATGTTTTACACCTCCTGAACGTTCATCTTCTTGGAGAAAGTGTTTTTTCAAATTGGGAAACAAAGCAAATCCCTTCTTTCTCCAGTTAATGCCCCCGTAAAGTCTTTCTGTATCAACTGCACCGGACGAGAATACCTACTGGGAAGTAAACAATCGTCAGATTAACGAGGGTTTCAAAGGAATCTGCGCTAATGTATGCAGTTCAGAGGTTGATTCGGAGAGGTTTGGGATGGGTTACTTCTTAAATAACTTAACCTTTCAACAGATATTAGAGGATCAGGCAAACCTATTGGAATCCCCCAATTAGAAGCAGATAAAAACCATTTCTACACTCCGGTCGGGGAAATGTCCAGGAGCGGACCGTTTCCCAGTTGAGTTCCTTAAAGTAATGAAAGGGAAAATAATTAATAATCTGCTGCTCAGGGTTTTTAATAAGTCATTTTGAAGAATCTAAACTCTCAGAATCACTGTAGAGGGCTAACATAACACCGACAGTCAAGACAAACTCTGCTCTTCTATTAGGCCAATTAGCCTTCTTGAAGGGGACGCTAAAATACTATCTAATACAAAGGGCTCTCGGGTTAAAGCAGGTTTTCACTTCCATTGTGGATGCAGGCTTCTTTACAGGCTGAAACTTTTATTACAAGATATTTAGTCAGTATTCTTCTCTTTAAACTCCAGTTGCTGTTGTTTCTGTGGATGGCAAAAAAAGGCCTTGATAGAATTGAGGAGTAAAATAAGTTTGAAGGCATGAAGAGATTGTCGTATTGGGTGAGATTAAGCACCTACAGCCTTGACGCTGACAAATAGTCTGCTATCTGTGTCTTTTCATTTAGCAGGAGACGTAGCTCAAGGAAGCCCATTGTGCCCTGTACCATTTACTTTGGCCTTTAATCCTGTCGCAATAGCTACCAGACACAATCCAGAAATTCAAGGAGCAGCACCTGGTACAAAACGTAAGAACTGAGCGAGTCGGGGATCCGTAAACCGTCTTCTACTGTGAACTCGTTGGCGTACCATCTAAATCATCGACAACATGTTGCTAAGAACACGTCTTTGATAAACAATGAATTGAGGACATGAGGAAATTTGAGGAAAATCGTGATAAAAAGTACAAATTTTCACTCCGGATGGTAGAATTAAAACATGTGAAAACTCAGTGTTTCATATCAAGTAAGGATTTCTACAAATACTTAGTTGGACATCATATGTATGAGAAACTTTTTTGTTTGTTTGTCTTTTACTGGACCATAGAGAGCATTTTGTAGTCAAACTTTATTCTGAGATATTTAGTTTGAACTTGGACAAGTCTGCACGGTCAAAGGTTCTTTATACGACATTCAGAACTACTGGATGTGACTGGAGCACTGAGATCTCAGGCCCAAACTAACCTGCACTTTGGCGTCACCTCCCCTCTCCTTTTATGTTTACAACCTGAAAAGTTATGAGGACCAACAAAGCAAAATCCCAGCTACA
>NW_007579292.1:69895-90071 GCF_000690725.1 Stegastes partitus
GGCTGACACCCCGTTACAATGAACCTATATGCCATACCTCAAAGCTTGCTGGGTGGTTTTTCCATGGCTCGAGATAAATCTGAAAAGCAAGCCCGTCAATAATCTACTCCTGAATGTGTGACATGCAGAATATGCCCACTCACGTCGCCTCGCCGCTGTTCTGACGCCAAATTTGATCACACCTCTGCGCATCTCTGTTGTTTTCATCAACAATCTTCATCATTTCTTTCTTAACACAATAAAATGGGAATTTAATCAAACACATTGTACTCGCTCTAATTGAAATTCTTAGCACTTCTTTGGGGTTTTTTTTTTTGGTCTTGCTGTCGTCTGATTGCAAAGCGCTCCTCGAGCCGTTCTCCTGTCATCGCCTGTTAATGTGGCGTCACCTGGGCGCTGCGCTTCCCTTCAGTTTGACTTGTCATCAGTTATTGAATCACGCTCTGATGCAAATTCAGTCCTCGCTGCACATCATGATAAAAATGATTTTCTTTCTTTACCAAGTCAGCCACTACATTGAAACTGTTGACAGCTGAAGTGAAGAACACTGATTATCATATTTTATGGCACCTGTAAAGGGGGTGGGTTGTTTTAGGTGGCAAGTGAGCAGCCAAGTCGATGTGTTGGAAGTAGTGAAATGGGCAGTGTCAGGATCTGACCAACTGTTATCTACCAAAGATGGTCCTTGACAATGTTGAGTGCATTAGCACAAAACAAATATTCATGATTCCCCTGTGACGTAACTTAAAGGCTTTGGTGCATTAAATACCATCTGCAAGTGCAATTTCCAGTTGTGCAAAAAAATATATTAACAATGACTGAATGGCTTGCAAAGAAATTTGGCAAAACCATTCATGACCCCTACAGAATGAAACATAATGCCTGCAGGGTTCTCGTGGATTAATCGTAGCAACTGCTTGAGTTCCTTGAAGACGTTCCACCTCTCATCCAAGAGGCTTCATCAGTTCTGACTGATTAGTTCCAGATATCCTTAAGGAGCCACTAAGACCTGAGTTTTGGTTTCAGTTGGGGGTTTGTTGCTCCTCCCCCTCGTTGGTTTGTTCATTTCTTTCAGCAGAACATACAAAAGTCGTTTATATGGCGCTTTGCAAGTCTGCTGAAATTGACCAAAATCCATTTACAGTCTTCTCTGGACATCAAATTAGCCTTCCTTCTTTTATAAATCAGACCTACTTTCCATTTGGCACTTGATTGCGGACGTGATGATGCAACAGAAATGCTAAACATCTCCACCCAACCCCACGGCTCTTTTGTGATTCGCTGATTCATCACCAGCTCATCTCGCCCTAACGAACCCACGCGCTGATTACAAGACCCTCTTCAAACGGAAAACACCAGCACCTTCCGACTCAATTTTCCTCGCTCGCGTTGACTACAAACCGGCCCGCCGCGCTCCTCTCCGGCGGGCGCGTCGTTTAATTTTTGATGCGACGCGCCGCTTCTTACAAACAAACGCGTCGTTGTTTGGGCTGACGGAGAAACTCTCTCAGATTAAGAGAGAAGTCTAAGGGACTGATTAAGGAGGTGGCAGATGCAGTTAAGGAAGACATTTGGGGGCGATATAAATTTGATTCACGCATAATGTGAACTCTTCAAAGGGGAGGATGGCGAGAGAGAGAGAGAGAGAGGAGCGTGATTAAGAAGGGTGTCAGTGCACTTAAATGAGACAGTAAGAGCTGTGGGATTTTTAGCGATAATGTAAATTTGATTTTAATACAACGGGGCTGGATAAGGAACTGACAGACGGGAGAGGGGAGGGAGAGAGACTGAGAGGTTAATTAACATGTGACAGATACACTTGACTCAGAAATATAGGTTAGAAGCACTTTATTGACGTATTCGGGACATTGTCGGATGGTGATGAGCGCGGGAGAGCCGGAGATAAAGAGGTGAATGTACTTAACGGAGACATTTAGGGCGATTTTTTTTTAGCTTCACCGCCATAATTAACCATATTTTATTCCAGATTCCTAGACAGACTGAGAGGACCCCCTGCAACAGCTTTTAAACTGAGCTGATACTTCAAGTGTGAGACTTGGCCCCCAGTGGGAAATTTACCAAGCGGCAAACTAATACTTTTGCTTAAGTGCAATTAAAGTTGGATGAAAGATGGATGAAATACAGAAACATTTATGACAAATTGGATGGAATAATTAAATACGGAGAGCTCGGTGACACATGAGTGTAAGAATTAATCAGAACAGAGGGCTAAGTGCTAGCGTCGGCCCATTTAAGCCTCGGTTAAGTGGTCACCCAGAGGGAAACGCTCGCCTTTCTGAGGCTGAGATTTTTACACAAGCATCAGTAACAGTGATTTTCCTAAAGTGTAATCTTGACAATTGCATTGCATAATCTTAAGACATTTCTCCAAGTCTTCGTGCAACATCGGCCTCTCAATTTCGGTATCGAGTTTGTCCTAGTGGTCACTTGTGGTATTGCAGCCAAAACGCATTTTTAGCTCGAGAACAACCATGTGAAAGAAACGTCTGCTGACCGGAGAGCTGTGGTCAACAAATTGGAGTGATGGGTGGGTCCAAATCAAAACTGCTCTGCAGTCTTTTCATTTACACACTTTAAGATGATCAGAAAAGCACAATTAAATCCAGAATTTACAACCAGGCAGCATCATTACTGAGCTCGTTGCCAAAATACGTTCGGTTCTAATACGTCAATTAAAGAAACTGGTTTAGATCACTTGCAGTGCCACAATCTCGAGCTTGATTTCACACAACCAAAGACTTTCAACTATAAACTGATGCAGAAAAGGCTCAAATTCATAATTTAATGTTTATAAAAATTCACAAAAATGCAGGAAATTAATGTTTTGATGCTCAAATTACTTCAGACAGCAGCTTAGTGTTTGTATTAAATCCACTCCGAGAACACAGACCTTCATCTTCAGTTTTAAAGAAAGTCAAGTTTAAATGACTTTGTTTAGGCTCCACATCTACAGCGAGTTACATGAATTTCATGCGGTTGGTTTTCGTGGATCTTTCTGACAAAACTGTTAACGAGCAGCTTTAAAGGTGAACATGATTTAAAACAGAACCTGGCTCAGATTAACGTCAGTGTTTGCTTCCCTGAGGCAACAACACTGTGCGCGACCATGCAGCAGCGACATGGCAACCCCAAGATAGCCACGCCGTAAGATGTACCCCGTAATATACCAAATAAACACTTTGTGGTATAAAAGGAGACTTGACATGATCAGTTGAGAGAGTAAAGTAATTTTTTTTTTTTGCATGACTGTTATGCCAAACCTGACAATAAATGAGGTTGCAGAACATGGTGCATCCTGTCAGACGGCTGCCTGGTACTTGTATAATTGAAATGGATATTGCATATTTTGTGCGTCATTCCTGTTTCATCAGTTGTAGATTCAGGCTCTGTAACGTCAGTGTTGACTAACTCATTGGAAGAAGACAGTAACTATTTAGATTCGGTTGAAGTATAAAAAGAAAAAGAGATAAATGAAAATCGTGGCCTGAGACTTGTTCTCGTTCAAAATTCTAAATGTCTTGAGCTGAAGGTTGTTCAGTTCCCACAGTTGCAGAGCTGATACTGACTGAATTTTGTTAGTTTTTTTTAGGTGAGAAGAAAAAAAATCTTGGGGGCTTAAAGGATTATTTCAGATGGGACTTTTTTTTCCCCCCAATTTGTTAGATGAAGAGTTTTCTGTACGGTGATATTTCCCTCGAATTTTTGTGTCAGTTCCGTTTTACCTGCGCTCTCAGCAGCCATTTAGCCGAAGACAGTTGTAAACTTTCCCTGAAGTCTCGCGCCGACACACACACGGGGGTTTATTCTCCTCTCCAGTAATGAGAACCTTAAACAGATTCACCTCGCTGATCACCGGCCACTGACTCGCCTGTTGTCCCCCGTGGACTCGGAGGATGTCAGATTTTTATATTTTCCCTGCGACTCGCACGAATCCCAGTGAATCTGTAACCCAGTCACACATCAGCGCCAGATAATCTTTTCAGACCATCGACCCCAGCCAAGCCTCAGATCAGGATTTCCCTTCCAAATGTCAGGATATAAAATGGCCTGATAATCTTATAGTGTGTCCCCAGCCCGAGAAGAATAGATGAGATGGCCCGTGGGTCAGACAGATGGGGCCGTTACAGAGGAGGTTGGAAGAACTCCAACCGCTCCGAGGATGCTGATGCCGCTGCTAAAATATGTGTATTTATTCTAAGATGTAGAGGAATATGAGAGGAGATAAAGTAAATGAAAGCCAAAAACACACTCAGTGCCTCAGTCAATACGAGGGCAACACTATTATCTATGCATTTGCTTCTCTAAATGGGATTTCAAGGCATTTCTGCATTAATGCTAAGGTTCACAGGGAATGAGCAGTATTTGGAAATGGTCGTGAGCCAAATGTTCAATCTTGACGGCTTAAGACTATTCTGTGAAAACTTGCTGAAATGTGTGTTTTGGGTTTTTTTTGGCTTTTAATCTTGGCCAAAAGTTAAAGAAGGAATATAGTCGCTCTGGACAAAAGTTCACTTTGGAGCTACCGACTAAACTTTGACATGTTAGCAAACTGACTGTCAGCCATAAACAACCTCCGATAGTGAAAAATCTCACTTGAGAACTGGTGGTGTTTGGTTTTCTTCCCTCCTGAAACCCTTCAGTGCTGCCAACCAGTCGACTTGACTGATGCTGAGAGCAGCTCTTGTACAGACTTGCGACACTTACGACCGTACTTGCCAAAGTGCAACCAGAAAGCCCGAATGGACTGCTTGGAAGCTTTGGGGCTCATCAGATGACTTTGTTTTCCTAATACCAGACAGTAGACTAAATTCTCAACAGCCTGCGGGTGTTACTTCTGATTCCGACTGGCTTCAGACTTGCTGCTGCAGTTTCATACCTGTTTGCGTTAAAGACCTTCTTACCTCGTCCATCATGGGGTGTTTTGATTCCCTGGAGCAGCCAACATCATGGTGGAGTGCACCAATGACAGATAAGGATTTAGCCTTCTTGGGTGTTGCAACTTGCCATTGTGTCATGTAAAACACTTCAACAGTGTTTTAACAGAGTCATAGGTGAGCTGATGTGCTCCAGCTGCAGTCAATGGGTAAAGTTATAAAGATCTGTACAGTTTAACAATTTGGTTACATCTAAGACATTTTAGGGACGTAAGGGGTTGTTTTCATGGAAGAAAACTTGTAAATATGCAACTTTGATATGAGGTTTTAGAGGTTTAATCAACGGCCAATCAAGAGAAGGACTACTGAGATACAATGAACATATGCAAATAAAAACACTTCTTGAATCCACACCGTAATTCACCAGTTTTACTTCAAGACATAGGGTTCGGGTGACTCTGTGGCTCTAAATGGTGCAAAACCACAATTGGCATGTACAGGTTGAACAGCAAATGCCAAAACAAAAGTGTCAGAGATGTCTGGGAGAAGACAACTGCATCACTGATGTCTGCAAAAGATGATAGTTTGGTAGCATTTCAGTCATTACCGAGCTGTAAAAACAAAACTCAAGCTCAGATCAAACCCAATGCAGGCATCATGGAGGCAAATCATGGAGTTCTGCATTATAAGACACTGTGTACACAATACAGTGTGATTCTGTTGACGTCTCTGTCAAAAACAACATCTTTTTTAGGGTGTTTAAACACAAGAATGTCTGGAATGCGCAGATCAACAGCAGTGTGCTTATCGAGACGCTTGCTGGGCTGAGACCCAACGAGTGGGCTGGTGGAAGATTAAACTGAATCCCTAATTTTTTTTCTTTTTTTTTCTTCCCGGAAACAGTTGATGGGTTTTAACCAGAAAAAGTCTAATTTAGTTGCGAGCTAAAGGCTGTGTGGTGCTGCCAGAACACTTGATGTCCCCGCTATGGAAGATAAAGAGCAGAAAACACTGTAGGCTAGTAGGTTAGTAGCCTCCTCAGATTAGCCGCTCTGCTCTTAAAAAAACACCCAATACAAAATAAATCTGAAAGGTAGAAACACGTCATCTGATATAAATCTGCAATATAAAATCCCTCCCATATGTATTCAAGGCCTGTAGACTGCAGCAGGATGCTAACCTGAAAGAAATTAGATCTTCTTTCAGCTGTCAAATCATTGTGCTCAGTGTGTAGCAGAAAATCCTGGTTACAGTGATGTCTTTCATGTGGCCTAATCTGCCTTCTTTTTTTTTTTTTTGGATTACTTGGCTTCCAAAATCAATGTAATAGAAAAGAAACTGACCTTTCCTTTCGACAGTGATTACTGAGCTTCCACACAATGGCTTTGCTGTCTGTCTCTTTTTCTTCCCCCAGTATTGCCATTCCACATCACTTTGCTGTTTCCTCGAGGGCAACGGAGCTAACAGCCGCAACACACGACTGCTTTTGCTGCAGTAAAATTGGCTCGTACGACTGAAATTGCACTTCACACGGACTGTATGTGCACATCTGCGCCGCTGCTGCGTTACACAGCAAAGCACGCTGACTCATGGCAAATGAGTCACCGCTGTTTGTTTGTCCGATTTCTTGGGTAACGTCTATTTCTGATAGGCTTGCACTTATAGCTGTGGGGGTTCTGCACTCCACTTCCCAAAGGTCAACCGTCACTCAAGAATATGTGCATTGTCGGGGATTGTTGTAAATTGCGTCCAATGAATTCCTGACAGAAACTCCTGAATGCGAGTTATTCGGAGGTTTTTTTTCTCCTCTCGATGTGTCATACGTGAACAGCTGCTCGCGTTTAACCCTGATGCCTGGAAATTGGAACGCAGAGGAGGCGGCGAAAAGCAACCGGAAAACCAACCTGGTGCCACAATTCAGCAGGATCCCGATGCTATCAAGTGTAAACTATGTATAGCACACACCAGCAGGCAAACAGCAGCCCATAGGCCAAATGCCTCAAGCAGAAGTCCCCTGATGTAAGCTGGGATGCTACTGTCTTGATTACAGAAAGGGAAAAATACTGCTGCAGACAGAAATGTAAATAAAAGGCACCTGACGTCCAACGCCTTCTACCGTCTGGTCTTGTAACGTGACAACGAGAACACACCTGTGCATTATTTTGGTAGAAGAATAACATGTAACTCCAGTACAAGATGCCCTTGGATGCCTTCCTAAAACAACCAGTTTTATGATTTAGTTTTGTTCTTAAAGACAGTAAAAGAAATGTGATGATGTATGCTTGCATCTCTTAATAACAAAGTCCACGTCCTTTAGCGATATGCAGAGAAACCCTCCCTTGGTTGAAGCTAATTGCAGACTGTTTATGATCCAGCCTTTACTGGGTCAGCTGGTTGCAACAAAAACCAGATGGAAATGGTTTATTGCTTAGTAACGTAAATGGACACAACAGAACTGTGACAATACAAAGGAAGCTGGTGGATGTTGCTACAAATCAAAAGAACCAAACGAAGGCTAACAGAGTGTCGAAAAAGTCTGAGAGCAACATCTACGTATAAGAAAAGAAACCAGTGCCTCAAAACACACAGTACGAAAAGCACAAGACACGAGTAAGTTCTTCACGAAGTTGTGCAGCTGCTAACGGGAGTCATAGTCTTCACTAAGACTCTCACACCGTAACAGAAGTTACAAGACTGAGAGGCACCAGGACCGACTGTTCACACTAAACCCAGCCAGCCCCAACTGAAAGGTTGCTGGTTGGTTTTATAGCCAGGTGCAGCGATTGCTGAGGTGAGGGAGGAGTGGTGGTGGTCCAATCGGATATGATGGACCAAGAACAAGGAGAAGATGAGAACAAGGGCTGACGTGCAGGTCTTTAGCTCCAGGCTAGTTAGCTGAGATGTCTGGCGGGTGTGGTTCTGGAGCGCCGTCTTCAGCTGGACCATCTTCCCACACAGTGATCATAAGTCCACATTTCCAAAACGGCACAAACACCATGAGCAGTAACACAGACCAACTGTATAAACCAGCAACAAACTACTAAACTAGTTTCCTCCCCAGTCAGTACCTATCTTCTAACTGTCTTACCAAAGTTAGATTTTGGCAACCAAACTGATTTGGTTAACAGCAGAGGAAATAAACCACCGTTGTGAACCTGAGTGAGTCCTCAGGAATGCGTTTGGGGTAAATTAGACGACAGCGTGGTGCCGTTTCTGCCTTTGCTTCTGGAAAAGGACGAGCTTTTATTCATTTGGCAACAGGAGGTCACTCGCCAGGAAAACACAGGTTGATAATATCACTTGTGCAAATAACAGTGCTGCTGTTCTCCTCGTCGATACACCCATTTACCTGTGAAGTACTGTTATTGTGCTTTTTCTTTCTTTTTTGTTAAATCACGATTTCTGTTTCCAGTGTTGTTGTCACCAACCACCAGCAAGACTAAAAGAAAGTAAACACAGCCCAACCGTTTGCTTCCCCCTTTCGTTATATAACGAGAACAGTAGTTGGAGAACTTTCTGTGAACTTTAACACAGCCGGGAATTCAGTTCAGACCAGAAACAACGGGGGCTGCGTTTGTTGGCGGGGCGTGTCGCCTCAGGCATCGCTGTGACATGAAAGTCTGTCCGAGTTTGAGTGATGGATCCGTGAAGGTTCAGTAGACGGTGGTGGTTAAAAATACAGTCGCACAACAAGGACGGGTCATCACACCGGCAATTATTTTGTCCCTCGGCGTCATGATCACGAGGCAGGAAGTAGAACTGCACCGGTGATCTAGTAGGAACGTGTGATTTGTCACTGCAGCGTTTTACAGGATGATGCAGTGAACAAGTTTCAGCAACTTTTTTTTCCTGCCTTAGGGCATCGACATGAGGCATTTTGGACACGTCTTTCCAGCTTCTGCTTCCTATTTTAATCACCGCAAGGCTCTAGTTTGATTTGATTCTATTATTTTGACCTGATTTGACAGTCGTGTACGGCGCTGCATTCAAAAATTGCGTCACAAGAAGAATTACCCCTGTTTGTAATTATTGCAACTAAAGAAAAAATTAAAATATGTTTGGGATTGAATATCCTTAAAGCGCCATATGCTGCAGCAGCAGTCGGCTGGCTCGCCTGTTCAACGCTACGCTGCAGAATCGGAGGATTTGGCCGTCGGCCCACGAGCCACGCTTACTGGCTTCAGCGCACAGTGGCTCCTTTCTCTTCCCTTACCCCCTCGCTCTGTCTCATATCATTACCGCCGTGTACCGGGGAGCGATAATGATATGTACATCTATTCAACCTGGGTGACATGCCTCGTAGGGAGCTGCCGCCGAGCAGACAATCCCCCTCTCTCTCTCTCTCTGCTCGCTCAAACTCTCTTTTCTTTTTATCCCCCTCTTCTCCCTCAGCAGACATGGGGCATTTGTTATTTGTCCCCTAACCTACTATGTTTTCTCTCACAATGATTTATAAATAGGGCGCTACTTAGCATATCAAAAGACGCCGAGGCAGGGAGAGGGAGAGAGAGAGAGGCAAGAAAGAAAAAAAAACAGAGAGAGAGGGAAGAGACGAAAAAGATGTTGGAAAGATGAAGAGAGGGAGAAGACAAAACAGGGAGTTTATGAAGTCAACTCAGGTGTCGAACGCTGTCACTCAACCTGTGTGAGTGTGTTGGTTTATTGGATCGCTGTGGTGCTCAGCGGTGACTCTTAAGTCACTGCTTAAGCCTGGAAGAGTTCAAGATTTCTGATGGTAGCTTCTGTCATCAGGCACATACTGTACATCTGCACGTGTCGTCTCATCTCCATCGATGTACAGTCGTGACTCGATAATCCGACATTGAATGTAAAAGCTTCTTTTATGTCGGATTGTCAAGACGGAGGTCGAGATACAAGGATGGTTTGATGCTTGAAGGATCATTTGTTGTTAATATTTATTGTTTATAGTTGTTTTAATAACTAGTGTATTGTTAGAACATTATGCATCGCTGGATTTCACGCCTAATTGACCGGTGTGATTGTGCAAAAGCCCGTTGGTTGACATTAAAGGTAAGTAAGGCTACGTTCAGACAGCGTTCCAGTCCAGTCCAGGCCAGAACACTGTCTGAACATAGCCTTACTTACCTTACTGTACTTGGCTGCTGATGCTAGTTTAGTTAGCGCTCACACTTCTGTTTCCTCCATCGTTGGCAGCAGCGGATACGCTCCACCGTTACCATCCATGTTTACTTCCATAAGCACTGAGCACGCTCGCTGCGTGTGACGTCATCGTGTCCTCTTCTGCGCATGCGGGACACTTTTGGGTCACACAGCAGATCACATACAAGTCGCATTGAACTGGAAATGTGAAGGAACTCACAAAAAAAACCCCAGAATTCAGCATCAAGTCCTGCAGTGTGAACGTAGCCAATCTGTGGGATTGTTCAGTCAGATAATACGCCGTCATCCTGATTGGTGACATAAAATGTCATGTTGGAGTCAGAATCCAAGGCTGTCGCTATGTTAAGGCTGTTTTTTAATAGGTTCTGTTCGGATAGCAAGGTTTTCGGATTGTTAAGGGTCAGATTATCGAGTCACGACTGCACCTTTGAGTGGCGGCTTATTTTGGATGATGGAAACATACGTTCCACTTGACTTTACATTAGTTTATTTATGCAAAATGACTTCTTATGTTAACATCACAGAACCTTGGTTAATTCCTTAAACTGAAGAGGACGCTTGAAACATTAAATTACAATCAGAACTTATTGTTATTCAAATGTATTCCATATTTTAGTCTGCTTTACAGTAAAATAGAATAAACAAACATTTTACATTTCCTGATGTCCACACCTCTCATACGTAATTGTACCAAATTCCAGCTTTGTTTATACGATACAGACCTGAGTTTAGTTCGATGACCTGCTTGTTTCACATTAAAACAACCTGTAGCTGCTGATGTCCACAAACCAGGGTGTGAAGGCAGAACAACAAAATCAACAATAATCTTTCAGCTGGACTTCGGTTCCTCCTCTCAGCATTGTTTTCCAGCTTTTGAAGGTCCAGCTCTTGACAGGAAATATAAGCTCATTACAGAGCTGTTCACACAGGTTGGTGAAGATAGTAAACAGCAACAAAGCCCACCGTTGGCATCAGATGCACAGAGGACTCTCGCTGAATCTGCTATGAAGCCAAAGGATTCAAACACTGACTGTTGTTTGCAGGTTTCTTTTGTCTTTTTCAGATTCCTCCTCTCTGTATCTTCACTTTACATCCATGTCAACCGTGCACCCTCCATTCACCGATAAAGGTGATGTGATAGAACGTTCCAGAGGGTGTACAGGGTTGGTAATGAACTACCAAAGTAAAATTTAAGCCCTTAAAGTGTCTTGAATCGCAGGACTTTGAAACGCATGCAAAATAACGACAGCTCAGGCTGCTGATAAAAAACTGCATTACACAGTCAAAAGCAGAAGAAGTGAGGAAGCAAACTTCTCGTTGCAGCTGTTCTGCCAACGTAGGGGATATCTGACCCAACAGTTCACATTTTAGTACATCAGTAAATTAAAAGTAGATGCTACACATACATATACTGTATATAAAAGAAAAACGATCCTATTTGTGGGGCTTTTGTGTGCTACAGCGTTTATTTAAAAAGACGTCCATACAGTAAAACATGTAAAATCCCACTTCCTGTACTGTGACATTTGGACTTTTCACATGTAACTTGGGCACATTAGGATCCGACAGGTTAATATCATGTTTCAGTTGTTTAAGGATGAGTTTCTAACGTGGGTTTTGTGTGTTACAGAGACTCAGAGCGAGGAGTCTGACACTCGGAGTCATCACGCCTAACAATGCCTCTGGGCTGTTTCCAGCTCTCTGGAAGCATCTCGCGGGGTGGCGCGTTTACACACACTGTCATAGACGATCACGGCTTCATCCTGCTTGGAGTACATCGTGTTCCCGTCTATAGTTTCCGTCCTGTTCCTTCTGCCTGTTCAGCTGTATGGAAACACAAGAGTTCTGTTTACATACATGTAGCATGTTACAGACTAATGTTGTGGAGCATGACAGAAGGTATCGTTCCCCTGAGGGCAGGAATCCTGATCTCCACGAAAAGGTGTATTTTAAAGTCATGACAGATATGAGATTCCCCTCGAACACAACGTCCTTTATCGTCCAGAGGAGACAAAGAAGCTACGTTACCATTAGCATCCATTCTTGCTGTAGTAAACCATTGCTTACAGTTAGCTTTATCCAACTATGACTAACAGTAGACTCCTCTGAGACACTTAAAGGAACTTTTCAACATTTCGGGAAAGCGGCTTCTTCACATTCTTGTTGGGAGTCTGACATAACTCCAGTCTATGTACAAAATACGAAGCTACAGCTGGTAGAGCGTCCCGTCTTTATGCTAAGCTAACTTATATGTTGTTTCTTGTTTGCTTAATATGTGCAGAGCCTCTGTTCTTCATCTAGATTGGAAACAAGACTTCAGGAAGCTGCTGCACATCTGGCAAAATGAGTTTTCAAGGTGCTGGTGAGTGAGACTCGTTGCTTCTGTTGTCAGTGTTGAACTAAACCAGTGTTTCTCAAATAATGGGACGTCCCGGGCAATCTGGACTACATTGGATTACATCCATCCTCTATGCAGTCAGTGTGTCTCAAAATGTGTGCCCTCTGGATTCACACGTTAACAATGATCACAGTTTTTCTATTAACATGATGGCCAGTGGTATGGACATTTAAAATGTGCTCAGCTCAATCAATAAATCAATCAATAAACAAAAACTCTGCTAAAAAACTCTACTGATAGAAAACTTTTCAACTTGGTCAAATTAGTGTAGAACTCACTTTCCACTGTCTGGTCGCTCACCCGTCAGAGGAGCTGCACTGAACACACCTGGTAGCATCTACAGCATGTGAGGCGTTCAGGGAACATCGGTAAAATGCACCATCTACCCATGGGCACTTCCAGCGATTTTTTTTTCGCCTGTGTCCAGTTACTGACTGGTATTGGAAGAGGATTGGTGACAGCATAAATATATTTTAAGGTTTTAATATCAACAGTTTTGTCCTCCGAAGGGGGGCCTGACAGAAAAAGTTTGAGAACCACTGAACTAAACTAAAGATCCACTGGTTCAAGCAGATATTAGCAAAGGTGTCGCGCTGCCAGATGACTGAGGACATGTTTTTGGTTTGCAAAATTAGTTTGAAATTTATTTACATTAAAAACAAAATAAAATAAAATGTTGATTGAGTTGTTTGTGCAGTAAAGACGAAAAGGCAGAAACATGGCTTTTCATTTTGTTGGTCCATGTTGCCGAGTGCTCAAAAGGAATCAAAGTCAGTCTCTGGGTTTGTTGGGTGTCTGTCTACATTTTTTTAGGATCTCTACCTTAGTCTGTGAAGTGTCTTGAGATGCTTTAGACGTGACGTTGAATAGAACTGAGCTCATCTGAAGCCCTTATTTCTGCCCGTATCCCTCATCCATCACCATCAGTGCTTGAGTCCATCAGCGTCGGGCTCTAAAGTCATGTTTATTTATAAAAATGGCCTCATTAGGGTGATGCGGGCGGCGGCGTGAGAGCGATTTGACCGATAGCGGGGTATTGTATGTATGGACAGAAGCCCTCTGGGTGGGAGCATCGCGCCGTTCCATTTGTAAATAAATCAGCTGCAACACGACGACTTTATGAAGTATTCATACAGTCGGTCCAACATTTGATCTCGTGGTCACTTAGAGTCGACTAATGTATGTAAACCTGCCGTCGGAGCGGCCGGTTGCGTAACCTCGGAGGCGAGCCGCGACAACGGTGCTGCTTTAAATAAATCACACGACGACACCGCGGGATACGGCATCAGTTTTACTCCAAACAGGAAAGAGAATAAGCGTGTTGACCTACATGTAAACCAGTTCTTTCAACGCCGTGAAGATTAATATTGTTGCAGTTCAACATCCTGGACCTCATGATGCAGAACAAAGGTTCACGATTGAATATTGTGGCGCCTGATGCTGCTATTTTTATGCAGGTGGTATCGGTGCAAATCTTTTTTTTTTCCCCCAGAACTGCTGCATGTGAGCAGGGTTTCCTGAAAAGCAGACGGCGACCCGCCATCAGAGCTGCAGCCAACAAAGCCTCTGTGTGTTCATGTGGAAAGCGGGGCCTGCACCGAGCGTTAGCCGAGCGGCAGGCCGAGCCCGCCGGGACGCCGAGGTGCATCTGAGCCCAATTAACCTCTGTCCATATCTTTGTGTGTCTCGGTGGACGCGGGAGACGAGCTCTGGGCTCAACCTTGACAGGCTCACATGGCGAGGACAGAACCCCGAAACGGATGCTTTCTCTTTTTTAAAAGTTGAACACAGCACCCGGCAGCTCGTCTCCTGCCTCCTCCTTCCCTCTCTAGGACGCTAAACACTCCCCGCGAACGTCTCTCCGTATTTGCATATTCCCGCACGCTCTGCACACCTCAGCTGTTTGCAATAAATAGGGGAGTACCTCACGCCGCCATGCGTGCCGCTAAATAAATAAAGAGCTATCAAACGGCGCAGATTTATGTAAAACTAGCCGGGGTTGTGAGCATTTATTTTCCTTTCATCGGCGGTGGAGAGAGTAATGGGCTGCACACTCGGCTCAGAACAGGGTGTCACTATCAGCGTTAAAGCTGTCCCGCAGCGCTGATAACATGCAATAACTCCGACTGCTTTATTACACCCAGCCTAAGTGTCGCACTTTATTCGGCTCGCCCCGGAAAAAAAAATAAAACTGTTTGTCAAAATATTTGCGCGTGATTACGGCGTGTCAGGACGCTGCGGATGTGTGATTTTACTTTTAGGGTCCAGGTTAGGAGCGTTTTAGCGTCTAATCAGAGTCGCTTGATGCCTCGAGAGCAGCAAAATGAAAGGTTGCCAAATATTTTATCAGCCTCCCGACTATTTCTTGACCTTAAACCGCCTTAAATCAATTTGCGTTAACGAGGCCTCAGTCGTAATAACTGGTTCCACGTGATTATTAGCTTAAAAAAGAAGCACCGCCTGTCTTTAGAGTCTGATCTAAAGCCCTTATTGTGTGTTTGCGAGTCGTTCTGGTTGGTTTTATTGCACAATAACGTGCTTCAAAGTAAAAGTAAAGACTCACAGAGATAAAAACAGGAAATCTCTGCAGCTTCCTGCGAAGAATTTATCATTAATTCAGTCGTCAAAAGTGTTTTCGTTTGTAGGCTCTCTGATTAAGACGCACACCTGTACCTGTGTGCATTTTAAATATCTTTGTTTTTTTAAACTGCATTTGGTATTTTATTGGTTTTAATTCATTATTTAAACTTCTTCAATTTTTAATCGTCTCACTACTGCGCTGAATGACGTCATAACAGGATTTAACGTGTTATCTTTCCTACTTTACTAAATGCAAATATATGAACTTTGCTAATTTCTAAGCTTGCTAAATTACAAGTTCCGTTAATTATATGTTATATAAATGCTGTATTTTATAACTTCTTATAGTTTCTGGTGTTCTGACATAAAGGATTCAGTTCAGTTTCGTTTCTATGGCACTAATTCATGACGTCTATCATCTCAAAGTACTTCAAGTGTTGAGGTGAAGACCTTATATGAATAAATTATACAACAGATCAAATGTTTTTCTTTATATTCCGTTTGTGAAAGCGACAGAAATGGAAAAAATAACGAACGAACAGCAGAAAGTTCACCCGACTCTTCAAGCTCATAAAAAACAAAGCTAATATATAAGTAGACGTATCAGGATATACTTGTTTGTTGTAGTTTGAAACTTGCTCAACGTCTTGACTACGAGTTAAAATAAGTTCTGGTTGTTCCTTCTGATAATCAAATTATTTCTAACCATGACAAAGATTATAACCGAATTTAATCCTTCAACTTGTAGATTTATCTTTTATATCAAAAACTCTTTGTTTTGGCTCTTGTGACTGTAAGTTCTCAGTGTTTTAATGAGAAATAAACTCCTCAAACTTAGAACCCGTAAAAGAAAAAGCAGGTCTCTCTGAAGTTTAATCCACTTGATTTTTGAGTTTACTGAACTTGATTTCTCCGGTTCAGTTGACTTAACTCAGGGTTACACGTTCACAACTCACAAGACGAAGTAATTAATCAACCAAAGCAAAGCGCAGTTATCTGACGTTTTTATGGCAGCGTTGAAACTTATTTGGGTTTTTTTTTAAAGCTGATTAATCTTAGAACGATTCACCGTGTGTGGACGTCTACAGCAAACGAGGACTTTGCGTTCTTCGGCTAAAGAGAAGTTATCGTCTCGTAATGAATCACAAATTAAAGTTTGATTTGTTGACACAGTTTGTTGTTTTAAATGCTCATCAGACGGGAGGAAAACAACTCGTTACTGCTGTCGGATAATTTAAGTTCCACTTTTTTTTAGTAATTACCAAAACGTTGGCGGCTATTTAGCTGCAAATTACAATTCTGCACGAGTTGGTACAAATTATAAGGAAGAAGTGTTAGAATAAGTTCTTCTGATGCTCCTGAGCTCGTTCAGTCTTTTTAAGAATAAACATGGAACCTCTTCTAAAGTTCCCGCTTCTCTCTAATAGGTCTGGTTTGTTCTTTCAACCTTCCTCACTTGTGTTGATGCCTCTTTTGACCGAAAAATTAAGAGTTTGCATCAAGAGTCAGCGTTTGAAACCAACTCTGGACGTTTATTCTCTCTGTTTGAGAAGAAATAATAAGAAAACAGGCCACACCTGAACACAAAGCTGCTTATCAGTCAACTGTCCAGGTGTTTTTTTTAATTTGCAGCAATGGAGGGTTTGTTTAAAAAAATATCTGAAACAGTCAATGCGATGTTTTTTTGTTAAACCTCTCGATTTAAAGCTGAAAATGAACCACTGTGATGTGTTAAGAGGCAAAACTACAAAAAAAAAGAAAACTCTGTGTCCAAATACTTTTAGAACCAACTGTATGCTGAAAAAAAAATGTAAAAAATAAAATAAAAAATCCGTGTTCATGCTGCTACACACAGTGCATCCAGGAAGTATTCACAGCGCTTCACTTTTACCACATTTTCTTATTCTAAAATGGATTACATTTATTTTTTCCCCTCAAAATTCTACATAAAATACACAAAATCATGACAACTTGGATTTTTATTTTTTTTTATTTTTGCAAATATATTAACAACAAAAAACTAATAAATTATATGTAGCATTCACAGCCTTTGCTTAGTACTTTGTTGATGCACCTTTGGCAGCAACTGCAGCCTCCAGTCTTTTCGAATATGATGCCACAAGCTCGGCTCACTGATCTTTGGGCAGTTTCTCCTCTTTGCACTGCAGCAGGACATCATGTCTGCATGCACAGACGTGTGTTTGAAAACTTAAGTTTGCAGATTCACAGATCATGCAGGATGTATATATAACCGGATGTACTTCTACTACAGGCTGAGAAAACATAAGATTTTATTGATACCTGTGCAGGATCACAGCCTGTGACGTGATCAGGATCAGCCCCGTTAAAGTGATGCTCACATTAATGCATCAGTAATTATATTGTCATAATGACTACGTTTAGTTTTTACTTTAACAATGAAGGCAGGACATTTACTCAACTTCTCTGCAGCGCTGCTACTCCGGTGGAGGATCTGAAGGCTCCTCCCACCGCCGTGAGTTAGCACCGTGCCATAAACTCTCCCTCCAATCTCGGCGAATATCTCCACTCGCACTCCTCTGCTGCCACCAGTGTCAAATTTACAGCTCGGAGCAGTAAAAAAAAAAAAAACCCGGTGATCCCAGCGCTGCTTTATGCTCAGCCCCATTTTTACTGCTTACATTAGACTTTCATAAAGTGCAGACCAGGTCCCAGAATGAAAGACTGCAGGCCTCCCTTTGTGCTGCCATGACGTGTCTTGAATTGAGACGAGATTTAGAGCGAGCGTAACAGATTGTCGAGGAAGCCTTTGTCCCGGTGTGTCCCTCATTTTTTCCATTACTGTATTACACATCCGCGCTGTGCAGGAATTTAAATTTAGCCCCTTACAGCTCACCGTCTGGATTTCCTTTTGGAGTAAATCATATTTAGAAATACTAATTCTATTATGAGGAGGAACCTTTCAAATAAATCTCACAGCTTTTTTTTTTTCCCCACTGCTGGAATATTAATGAAATAAAAGGAGGGAAAGTTTCAGCTTCCAAACACCAGACGTGGACGGAGGTTTGCATCATTATTAGTTTTGCATCTGCTCCAGGTGTGTGTGTGTGACACCAACAGGCCATTGATCAGTGAGTGTGCCACCAGCTCCAATAAAAAAATCTATGGGACGTTATTAAAACGAGGAAACACGGCGAGCAAACCTCACCTGAGCTGCACTACCTGCCTCTGTGTCTTGTGAATGTGGGTGCAGTTGCTCTTCTGTCCAGATGAGGGCGACACATCAAACACTAACTCCTGCAGCACCAGGAAACATTCAGTCACAGTGGCTGCGAGGGGGGACGGAACGAGAGCAGAGAGTCCCTTTTAAAAGAGACGCATTTAAATGTGCTTTGTGTTAATCCAGCAAATGGGATTAGGGCACATGAGATTGAAGGTTGTTTTTTTTTTCCTCCAGTGTTTGGACACAGGAAGCAGCGTCTCGGCCACATGGCCAGACTACCAACGACAGCTGAGACGGAAGCAGGGGCTTTGCCAACTGTCTGGCTCGTTCTCTGGTAGGCCTGCTTCCCTCAGGCCACTCACAGCCAGCGTAGGAACACGTCCAGCGCTGTCAAATATCAGCACACTCTCTCTCTCTCGTGTTAATCCCACCGCACAACGACGAGGAGGAGCTCTTGATTTGCTCTCTGGCTGCCTTTCGAGGCTCCTTACCAGCCACACCCCGGCCTGCTCGCATCGCCGCGAGCCGATCGATCAGGAGAGGTTTCCAATAGTTGGAAAAATAAAAGAGATAAAATGAAATGATCAAAGCGAAGATAACTTACAGTTTGAAGGGTCCATAATTAGCGGCTGTTTTTGTGAAGCGGAGCGTATCGGAGGGACTGTCAAAGCATCACGAACGCATTCAAAATTCACTATTCAGACGTTAAAAACTCCCCGAATGTGTAAAATCTATTGTACGGCAGATCATCGCCCGTCACAATATGTCTGTCAAACATGGAAGAAAAGGCGCTACGTTAAGTTATGCTCTTCTCAGAGAGCAAATGGAACTTTTTAATGTAAAAAAATGGAAGAAAATTGACCTTTACAGTAAAAGAAGTGACACATTGCACCTGCTTTACGTATCTTAGCACCTTCACACGGCTCTGGAAGCTTCTTTTGCACGTCTAAAGTGCATTAATCACATATTACAGCAGAGCGATGCTGCACGTGTGTGTCGGCATTAGGATTTGAAACAGTTTTTCCACAACTTCTTTCATGTAGTGATTATGCACTGGCTGAGAAGTTCATTTTGTTGACCTCAGTTAATATTTTTCAAGTGAAAGCTCCACAGAAAGGCCAGAAGAGTTGTTCAGTCCAGTTTAATTTCTGCTGGGAACAAGAAAACACGACAGAATAACACAATTAGACACTTTAACAGTGGAACACCTGTTACGCAACCAACTCCATTGAGAAAAAAAAAACAAACCTGATTATTGCCATTAGTGTCTGAGTGCGTGAGCGACTGGTTGAGTGAGAAACACGCCGTCGAGTGCTTTGGAGAACCGAGTTAAGGTTAAAACGTACTGCAAATATTAGCTTGTTTACAAAGACTGCACAAAGCGGGGCTTTCCTGACTCATTGGTGAGGCTATTTTGGGATCTGTGTGAGGAGATGGATGCAAGAATTAAGTATTTAACACTTAATAGTGGTGCGTAATTAGAAAATAAAGAAGAAATACACTGAAATGTTCAGATTTTAAGCACAGAAATGTAAAGAAATCATGACAATAATCAATACTTGTTACAGGTTTTATTGTCAAATTTGGGAAATTAAGTGGAGCATAACACCCTTATGTACTTTCCTGATGTAATCTCAACCCCCCACTGCTGCTGCTTCATCATCATCATCATCAGCACCACTAAAGTTAATCAAATCCAGCCACGCTGCGGGGCTGCGCGCCTGAAATCCATACTTCCCGTCTTCCCTTTCTGCAGCCCTTGCTCGATCCGTGCGTCACTTGGCTCCGCCACCTGTTGCAAGAGGAAACCAGAGGTGAGGCTTCCGGTGAGGCCGAACACTGTCAGGTTTCAGGTGCGACTCCCTTTTCTCCCGAGGGTGTCAGCTGTACGGGCAGGAGCGCGCGGGCGCTGCGCCACGGTGCCACGGCGCGCAGCCAAAGGACGCATATCACACACAC
>NW_007579292.1:90256-91942 GCF_000690725.1 Stegastes partitus
AAAAAAAAAAAAACACACAAAAAGACTGAAAGCTTTTTGATTGACTGATTTCCCACCTCCTGCTCCTCCGTGTTGTTTTTTTCTCTCTCCTTCTTGCAGCGCGTCTGACTGCAGCACTCTTGAATAATAACTCCCTCTCCTCCTCCTCCTCCTGCTCCTTCTTCTTCTTCTCTCTCTCTCTCTCTCTCTCTCTCTCTCGGCTATTTAAAATGCCGCTCACAGGCGCGCTCCCGAGCCCGGTTTTAAGCACACGAACACACACCAACTCTCTCTCTCTCTCCGGTCGGGGACGCGCTCGGTTCGCGTCGCGCTGGTCCAAGCCCAATGCGACTATTTTGGCAGGTAAAGTCCACCCGAACACTCCCTTCCTCCCGTTTCCATCAGCTTTGATCTTGATCTCTCCGGAGGTTGCACCGGGAGGAGAAGGAATAAAACAGGTGAGAGCCTCCTTCTATTAAAATTTCATTTAGGAAAAAAAAAGGAGAATAATGAGGAAATCATGGCACATAATGAAGACATGCGGACATTAAACTGTGCGCGCGGAGCAGAATGGATGTTTTAAGGTCTCAAGTATTTTTTTTTTCCTTCTATGTGAGAGACCCCCCTCCTTCCCTTCTCTCTCTCTCTCCCTTCTCTCTCTCTCCTCCCTCCCTCCCCCTTCTCTCTCTCTCTCTCTCCCTTTCTCTCTCCACATCTCTGCATTCTCCTCTTTTAGTCGTGTGGGAAGCTCAGTGAATGCGGCTGCAGAAGGAGCCAGCATACTTATGCGCCTGACACGGATACTGTTCTGTCTTTACAGGAGGGGGGGAAACACAAGCTCGCTCTCCTCCTTCATCGACTCCCCTCCGCTTCTCCTCCTCGACCTGGATATTCGTTTTTCCAAAGGAGGGACGCGCTGAAAAAAAAACAAAATCCCCACATCTTCAAGTTTATTTCGATGCTATTTCTCCTCTCCGGGCCGATGGAAGCGGGAGGGAGCGCGGACTTTCCAGCTCCTCACTTGCACCACAGCGGACTAAAGGCTGAATAACTGCATTATTCATTTTTACGCACCGGTTTCTGTTGTCCTGACTCTTGTTTCTCTGCGCTTTTTTGTCTTGTTTCTCGGTTTGTGTGGTCCAAAGGAGCTTGAATATCGCCTCTTTTTTTTATTTTTTTTGGTAAATTCCCTCCCGTTGGATGAGACTGAAATAATCTGCCTGCAAACAAACGAGAAAAATAAGAGTCTTTTTGGTTTTTTTCCTTCTTTTTTTTGCACAAGGACTGGATTTATGGTGCCTGGATGGAGACTAATACGCTGCTGCTGCACGTAACCTGATGGGAGCGTTTTGGCTGCTTTCGCCCTCTGAAGCGTTCGCCCCGGTGCGCAACTTCGCTCGAAACAAACCAGTATTTATTCATTGGATCGTGGGGGGTTGCTGAGCCGAGCTGAAGCCAGACGCACAGCGCTGGCCATCCTTCCTCTCTCTCTCTCTCTTTCCCTCCCCATTTTCCCTACTCCTCATCCAGTTTCACCCCCTCTAATAAAAAAGGGGAAAAAAACCTCCAACAACTCCAAGAATGACGGACTTATTTGACCGCATCACCGTCCGCCTTGCGCCTTTTTTCACGCCTTGGAGTCGCCGGACGCGCCGTCAAGATCTCTAAAAAAGCTGTCTGCCTCTCCCTTTCTCTCTCTCTCTCTCT
>NW_007579292.1:92174-123954 GCF_000690725.1 Stegastes partitus
TCCATCTCCACTGCACCCCCCCTCCACCACCACCACCACTTCCAGTTTGCTTGGCTGGGGTTGATCCACAGAAGCCTACATGGAGATATAAAGCGGGGGGTGCTGGAGAAACCTTGTTGCGCCCCCCCGACAACTGTCTACTTGAGCTGGGAGGACTGTTTGCGCACGTCTCCATCCATGTCTCACCAATGCTGCCCCGCGTCTCCAGAGGGAGCCGCATTCATTACCACCCCAGCTTTTGGTAAGTCCAATTTATTTAGATGTCATCATTTAAAAAAAAGAACATTTTTATATGAAATGCCTGCAGTCCTCAAACATTTTAATCTTCTATTTGGTGGGAAAAAAATGTTTTCTTCCTCTGATAAATGGGTCCTGCTTAAAAATCCTCTCAATATGTCAGCAAATGGGCACAGTCCCAATTCCTCCTCGTCCCCCCTTTGCTCTCACAGTTGCTAAATAACCTGAATGTGGTGCTGCTGGCTTCAGATGAGACCCCCATGAATTAAAAAAGCAAAACAAGAAAAACAGCGAGAGCTGCAGCCGTTTGATTATGTTGAAATGCTGAGAGAGGAGGAATATTTCGTGCTGCTGTCTTTGACATTTTCCAGAGGATGCTTTTTTTTTTCTTCTGGATATCAGAATAAGATACATAGATGTGCTGCAGTTTGAGTAATTTCTCCAGCATGTGGTGGTACTTTTTTTTTTTTTTCTTCCCTGCAGCACCGAATAATCTGCATCAAACATTTGTATCGTCCAGTGATTAGGGAGAGTCGTCGTGTCGATGCCAAAGCCACTCAGTCCAATCATCTAATGAAAAAGTGCAATAATTAGAAATGTGTGTCATCAACGTATTGTTTTTAAACGGTAAAAAAAATAATAGACCTAATGTGTTTCTATCGATTTTATAAACCTGCCAAAATGGATTGAATGTTGGAACTGCAGAAGAATCAATCTCAAATATGCATTTTGATGGATTGCTTTCTGTGTGTGTGTGTGTGTGTGTGTGTGTGTGTGCGTCTCTGGTCTTGTTTGCACATATGTACGTCTGTGTGTGCGGATGTTTGTGCATGCACCTGTCTCTCGTTTTTTTTCTCTCTCTCCAAAGGTTACTAAATGGTTTTCTGGGGGAGGATTTCTAACCGGCGAGATGCTGCTCGTACTCCTGCTGGCAGCCTTTTCTTCCTCCATCTCCGGCTCCCTCTCCTCCTCCCTCTCCTCCCCCTCCATGTCGGACGGACCCCCGATGGCAGACCCGTCCGCCTCGGACTTGATGGCGGAGACCTGCAGCGCCTGCTCCTGCATGTCGGTGGAGAACGTGCTGTACGTCAACTGCGAGAAGATCACGGTGTATCGACCCACGCAGCTCATCCCTCCGGCCTCGTCCTTGTACCACCTGAACTTTCAGAACAACTTCTTAATCATACTGTACCCGAACTCGTTCCTCAACTTCACCCACGCTGTGTCACTGCAGCTGGGGAACAATAAACTGCAGAACATCGAAGGCGGAGCGTTCATGGGGATGAGCGCGTTGAAGCAGCTGCACCTGAACAATAACGAGTTAAAGGTGCTGCGAGCGGACACTTTCCAAGGAATAGAGAACTTGGAGTACCTTCAGGCCGACTACAACTTGATAAAGTACATTGAAAAGGGAGCGTTTAACAAACTGCACAAGCTGAAAGTGCTGATCCTGAATGACAACCTCATACAGGCGCTTCCTGACAACATATTTCGCTTCGCCTCGCTCACGCATCTGGATATAAGGGGGAACCGGATCCAGAAGCTCCCCTATTTGGGGGTTCTGGAGCACATCGGGCGCATTGTAGAGCTGCAGCTGGACGACAACCCCTGGAACTGTACCTGTGATTTAGCGCCTCTCAAGGCATGGCTAGAAAACATGCCCTATAACATTTTTATTGGCGAGGCCATATGCGAAACACCGAGTGACTTGTACGGGAGGCTCCTGAAGGAAACCAACAAGCAGGAGCTTTGTCCGATGGGAACCGGAAGTGAGTTCGACGTCAGAATGCCGCCGCCCGACAACGGGCAGTTCCCCTCGAAAATGTCTCCGACCACCGTGGCCCCCGTGGCCACGAAATCGCCAAAAACCACTGACTCGTCCAAGATTTACGGCAACGGCATCGTGGCCGGTTTGCCGCCCTTTGGAAGAAATAGCCAGATTGTTTCCTTTCAGACTCGGACCCCTCCCCTGTTGTGTCCACAGCCGTGCAGCTGTAAAGCCCACCCCTCTGACTTTGGCATCAGTGTCAGCTGTCAGGAGAGGAACATTAAAAATTTAGCCGATCTCATTCCCAAACCCCCAAATGCCAAGAAACTCCACCTGAGTGGGAATTACATCCGCGACATCAGCCCCAGCGACTTCCAAGGGTTCGAGGGCTTAGACTTGCTCCACCTTGGCAGCAATCAGATCGTCACGGTGCAGAAAGGCGTGTTTTCTAACCTCACCAACCTGAGGAGACTGTATCTGAATGGAAACCAGCTGGAGCAGTTGCACCCAGAGATGTTTTTGGGCCTCACAAACCTACAGTACCTATATTTGGAATACAATGCCATAAAGGAAATCTTAGCGGGCACCTTTGACTCCATGCCGAACCTGCAGCTCCTGTATCTCAACAACAACGTTCTGCGGAGTCTCCCCGCCTACGTCTTTGCGGGCGTCTCTTTAGCCAGATTGAATCTGAAAAACAACCACTTCATGACCCTGCCAGTGAGTGGTGTCTTGGACCAGCTGCGGTCATTGACCCAAATAGACCTGGAAGGGAACCCGTGGGAGTGTTCCTGCGATCTGGTCGCCCTCAAACTCTGGCTGCAGAAGCTAAGTGATGGAGTGGCTGCCAAAGAGGTGAAATGTGCCTCCCCTGTGCAGTTCTCCAACATTGAGCTGCGCCTCTTAAAAAACGAGATCCTCTGTCCTAAGCTGGCGAGGCCGCCGTTTGTTCAGACTAGCGCCACCCCCGTTCTGACCTCGGTGTCGCCTGCCGGAGTTGGCAAAGCACCGCCGGGAGGGCCCGTGCCTCTCTCGATTATGATCCTCAGCATCCTCGTAGTGCTCATCCTTACTGTGTTTGTGGCCTTCTGCCTTTTAGTGTTTGTCCTGAGGCGAAATAAAAAACCAGTGGGCCGGCAGGAGGGGCTCGGGAATCAGGAGTGCGGCTCCATGTCGCTGCAGCTCCGGCGCCACAGCCACAAGTCCGGCAAAAAAGGCTCCATCCCCGGGGACGACCTGGGCGGCGAGACGTTCATCCCTCAGACCATCGAGCACATCGGCAAGAGCCACACCTGCGGGATCGGGCGCTCCTCGGACATGGACGCCGGCTTCAAGTTCGCGGACTCGCAGAGGCAGAAGATCATCCTGCGGAACAGCGCCGACAAGGACAAGGACTCGCTCTCCACCCTGGAGCGAAACAAACGGCTCAGCACCATCGACGAACTCGAGGAGTTTCTCCCCAACCGGGAGCCCAGCATGTTCATCCACAACTTCCTGGACAGCAAAAGAGATTTCAACAGTATAGGGATGGGCGGGTACGAAATCCGCTACCCGGAGAAAACGCTGGATAAAAAGATGAAGAAGTCGTCGCTGATAGGCGGGAACCACAGTAAGATCGTGGTGGAGCAGAGGAAAAGTGAGTATTACGAGCTGAAAGCCAAGCTCCAAGGAACGCCTGATTACCTGCAGGTGCTCGAGGAGCAGACTGCGCTGAGTAAAATGTAGGGATTGTTGTGTTTTGATTTTGTGCATTGATTACACCCGACACACACACAAAGAGGTCAGACACACATTAGAGGCAGACAGACAAGCCAAACAACATCTGCCTTCTCTCTGGTTCTTTTGTCGCCCCTCTAGCCACACAAAACACACCGACGTCGCTCTGATCTTCTCAACCCTCTCGTCTTCATGTCTCTCTGCAGCCACACAAACACACACAAAGCAAAAAAAAAGTGCCTTCTGGAAATCCTTAATGACCAATGCAGAGATGGACAAAATGGCTCCACCACACTACAAAGCTATTACTAGAATCAGCGTGGATGTAATTTCACAGTAAAAGACCTTTTGTTTGTGTGGGTTTTTTTTGGGATTATCCATGCCGCCACAAACACACCACAGGACACCCTAACAAGCAACCAGACAGTCGTAGTATTTTTGCTGCTATTGAAATGGGTACTTCTTTAATTTTTTTCGTTCTTCTTGTTCTTCTTTTTCTCCTCTTTTTTTTTTGTTCCCTCCCCAACCAAATCAAACAAAAGGGTTGAAAACAGTGCTTGAGAATTATACCTCGTCGGCTTCAGCCCCTGTTTTCATTAAAAAAAAAAAAAAAAGGAGAGAGAGAAAGAACAAGGAGGAAGCGTTTGTTTTTTGCTCTGGAAAGTATCCAAAAATTGCGACTTCTGGGATGAGATTAACAGAATCAGTGACTCAATGGATGCTACTTGTTTTTATTTTTACTTTTTTCTTCCTTCCTATTGTTGGGGATGTCTGTTTGTTCTCGCGGATGCTCTCTGGAGTCAGACTTCTCTGCCATCTTGTCTGGATTACACACCAGTAGCAGTACACCTGCTCTCTGCCGGGAGGCTAAACGGGGGCTCCTGCTTTTTCTTTTTTTTTTTTTTTGGTTTGTGTTTTTTTAATTTCCATTCACGGGAATCGGAGGCACTAAACACAAAACTCTTTTTTGGGGGAATGATTTCATGACTTGTTTTTAATTTGTGTAAAGAGCCATGTTAAATATAGTGTCTTCTGAATGGAGTTGTGTTTCTCTTTAAAAAAAAAAAAGAAAAAAAAGAAAAAAATTGCTACTTAACAGTAACTGTATGTTTTTTTTTGGGTGAAATCTAACGGCACATACACTGTCAGAGGACGTTGTTTCTGGAAAAATGAGAAGAAAAAAAAAAAACAACAAAAAAATGAAAAAAAAACTGATAAAAAAAAAAAAATTACAAAGCTGCTTGCCATGTAAGCGTAACCTGGAATTTATTTTGTAAGTCTTACATTATTTGTATCTGTGGGACTGGTTTGTAAATTACAAGGAAAGACAAACACACTCATACTGCATCATCATCATCATCATCATCATCATCATCAAGAGACTACAAGCCAGAATTGTCAACCGCTAATATAATTCAATCCACCTCCCCCCCTCCCCCGCCCCTCCTCGTCAGCTCTGAATTCGTAGTTAAAGAAAAAAAAATTTAACAACATAGTTAATTTATTTTTCTATGCAGGATTATTTAAAGAGTTATTGGTATTATTTAAAAAAAAACAAGAGGAATAATACACAAATGGACTTGATAGGACATCAGAGCTAAATCGGGAAGTGATTGTCGATTGGGTGGGTGAGGGGTTTCCCTGAGGAACTCCCCCCTCCGGCCGACGAACGGTTGTGAAATGTGATCTGTGATGTTCCCTTTCCCCCATTGTGTGGCACGACGACGACGACGACGACGACGAGCCGAGGCCTGACGAGAGCTCTGTGAAGTTTCAAGCGGTTTCCTTATTCTTATATCTCCCACAGTATCTTGTAAAAGGTTTCTTATTAACATTATGCAACCAAAATAAATGTGCATTAAACTTGATATGCTTCTGGGAAATTGTTGGAGGTGATGGTGGTTGGGGTGGGGGAGGGGAAAAGGAGGCGAGCGAATCGAGGCTCTAAATTGTTTTTTAGATCGGATCATATAAAAAAAAAAAAAACACCATGTGCAATATTAGTAAAAAAAAAAAAAAACAGCTCAGTCATGATGGCTTCAGATAGTTTTTTTTTTGTTTAATTTATTTAGTTTGAGGTTATATTTGTCAAGACAAGGTTTCGAAATTCTCTTTTTATCAACTTAACTCTATCCGGTCCTTATTTAAAATATAAAAAAAGACAAAAAAAAAAAAAGTATTGTTAAGTTAAAGCTATGAGTGTTTATTGACATTACAAATGAATAGAATGTATCTTGGAAAGTATAATAAATACAGTTTTCTATCGGTCATAAATCTCCTGTATATTGGTTAATTTTCTCTCTCTTGTATAATCATGTTGGAATCAAGGTAATTAAAATCAGCACCTATTTGCACTGTGTCCCCCTATTTCTTTTTTTTAGTTTCACCTCCTCGTAGCTCGTCTTCACCCCCGTCTTTGAGGTTTTTTTTTTATTTTTCTTCTTCATGGTGGATTGTCTGTCGACGTTGGACAGACTCCTGCTTAAGCGACAGAATGTTGTTTTTGTTGCTGTGCAAACACTGGCTGCCCTTCAAGCGTAATATATGATTGCTTAGTCTGTTTGGTTGTTTGGCTGTTGGGAAACTGTTGCTTCTCTTACACTTAAGGCCATTGTGCTTTTTTTTTTTTTTTTTTCCTGCTGAGTTTAAAACAAAAACACTTAAGAATCAACGCGCCTTCAGCCAACGCTGCGTTTACTTTGTGAGCTTAAGCCTCATTTAAGCAGCTAAACTCAACAGCGGAGCTTCGAAAACACCCTTTAACCACTCGTGTGTGCCGGTTCTGTGCTTCAGAGCCGCCTCGTGTCACCTATTCTCAGACTTTCTTTTATTTTGGGTCCATCAAACATTGATGCCTGCTCCCATTTTAAGGGGTTAAAAAAAATTCAAATTTCCTGTTACCGTGTTAATCCAACCTTTTTGGGCTTTTGGGAAACCAAAGTAGCAGAAAGTATGACTCATCCAGACGCCAGAGAATTGTCCTCATTAATTATTAATACCCACGGCGGTTATGAACTAAAAAAAAAAACGGGGAGGAAGTCGGGGAGGGGAGGTGGGGCAGGAATCCGATACCCCCTTCCTCGTCTTCATACGTCCGTCTCCTGTCGTGCTCTATGATGGAGCAGAAATATCATTTGAATGCTTTTCTTTTTTTTTTTTTAAAGATTGGCTGGAGAAGTGTGTCTCCAGTCCAACATTTTACTGCAGTGACTTGGCTCCCGTGCCGGGTTCTGTTCCTGGAGGCTCCGGGGGGTCCTTGAGGGGCTGCGGTGGCATCGCTAGAAAACAGAGGAGTTCTTTATTTTCACTGTAATTTAACTCACTAGACACTCGTACAATGAAATATGCATAAAAGTCAGTCGTTTTTTTCTCTCTTCTCTCTGCTGCTGCTGCTGCTGCTATCATCCCACCTGCTGTAGAGACAGTTATGCAACTGTGTGCTGAATCCTGCTGCCTCTCTGACTGTACCGCTTTCTGACTCCGCTCGCTGAAATGCACGTCTGTTTGGAGGGGAGGGATTGGAGGAGGGAAGATGGGGGGTTTGCTGCTGGAAGAGCACGGCAGCCTGCTTTGAGCGTGGAATTGGCCACAAGGGGCGCTGTGGGCTAAGAGCAGGGAGGAGCGGTGTGACTGGACTGCAGGATGGCTGCTGTTGGAAGGGATGAAAGCGAGGAGGAACGTTTCTATTCTATTTGTAGTTTTGACTCGGGTTTTTTGGGGCCCTCTTTGGGGGCAAAGAAGATCTCAAAAAGCTCCATAATAGAGTTTTGATTATTAGATTTTCTGATTTAGAATATTTCTTTTTTTTTTTATTTCCAGTAATGGATAATTAAGTAAATGCAAACTTTGGGTTAAAAGTAATGAACGAAAGTGGTCAAATAATTAAAATGGAGGTTGAAATGTGTACATATATAATGTAAAATACATGCTGCTTTTGCTGCAGCTATGTGTTGCGTTCCTGATGCAGGCTGGTTCCCAATCGGTTGGCATTTACTGCAAACTTAGATTCCTTGTGAGAGACATTTTTTCATTTGTAAAAGAAAAAAACAAAGTCCCCAGTTAGCAGCCTTGAACGTCAAACTGTCTCAGCAGCTCTTGTTTTGCACAATTTTGGACCTTTAACATCAACTTTTTTGAGAGGAGGATCTTGCAGAGTGTTCATCGGTTATATGTATTTGAAGAGTTCATTTGCAAAAACAGAGAACTCCATCTTCACAAACCTTCAGAAAACCCACTTCTCCATCGTCTACCTGAGACAACATCAATCAAACTTAAGTCGTCTCTATTTTTGTCAGATCCACTCAACTTCAGTTTGATTGATTTCATCTGAAGCAAACAACAACAAAAATAAAATTTTCCTAAAAATCTACAAAAATGGAGTTTTCTGTTTTTGCAAATATTTCTTTCACTTCATCTCTTTTCCGTTTTTTTAAAAATTTAAATTGTTGTATTTGTGTTTTTTCCCCCCTTTTTATTTGCAATCTTGGAAATTCCTTCAACCGTCCTCTTCACTCTTTGAGTACGATCAATCGCTCCTATTTCACTTTTTTTTCATATTTTGCATGAACAGAAACACTACAGGTGCATCGCTGAATTAATAACCGCTGTAGGATTGTTTTTCCTGCAGTGTAGATTCGCGTGTTGTACAGGAAATGTCTTGTTATCCGATTTGTTCCATGTGCTCTGAAGTAGCTTTCAAAATGTGCCATTGATTAGAAAAATATTTCACATTTCTGTGATGCCACTTGTATAAAATTCACATTTTGTTTGAATGCATGAAAAATGTAAGATGCTCATGTTGAGTAATTTAATTTTTTCCCAAAATGTCCCCAAAGTGCAGCTTTTATTTAGTGTTTTTCTGAATCTTGAGCTAAATTTGAAGGATCACGCTGCTGTGTTTAACAACTACAAGTCTTTTAACGTTGTTTTTTGTTTGTTTATTTGTTTGTTTTCATGCATTTCTCCTTAAAACTATTGGTTGTGTTGTAATGTAAGCACCAAGTCAGTGTTATTTTTTGTGAAAGTTGAATCATTATTATTATCATGTAAAAATCTGCAGAAGAAAACAGAAAAAAATGGTGACGTCTTCTGCAGCTCCACCAAACGTTCACGTATTTCATCTTCTGCTGTTTTCATTTGGATGATTATTTTTTCTTCTTTTCTTTTTTCGATCCATCTCTGTCGAGGCCCCCGATGCGCGACGTGACAATGCGATGCTAATTCATGCAGATCGCTTCGCATTAGTTTGCACTTTATTACCATCATGTGACGCTACATCTGCGCGACTGTGACAAAACACACGAGCGCAGACTTGATGGATTTGCACAACTTGGTCGAGCCCGAACGGTCGGCTCGTAGATTCTCATGTCGGAATAAATTAACGGCAGCGGATGCATGAAATAGCGTAGCTTCGGTAGCACGTAGCGAGCGGCGTTGAAAATAGCAGCCATTTACTGTGAATGTGCCAGATTATGCAGAACCACTGGTGTGGTCCTCCAGGATGAAGTCGGTGCTCTTTAACTCAGCGTCTCTAATAATAGCCCCGATGATCTGTCCAGCTGAGTTAAACAAGTCGAAAGAACAGTTAAATTATTCACCGCACCATCAGGCCTGAATGCTAAACCCCCCCATAATTAACTACACTTCATCACTTTTCCCTCACAATCCCAGTTTGCATTAATGTGGTATTTGCTTTAATTACGCTGGTATTTTCTCTTTGACACCTTATTAAGCTGTGGGGGGAACATTTGTAGCCGCGGTGGCTCATGTCCGCTGAATGCCAACAATGTGCTCAGGAGCGGTACCCGGGCATTTTTGGCATCCGCCGCGGTCAGGCGGCCATTTGAGAGGGGATGAAAAGGGATGGCATCTCCCCGGTTACTGCAAATTACTCAATGCATCCCCAATGAGAGGAAAACAATGCCTCGCCTCCCCACCAGCTGCCTCATTAAACGCAGACAAATCCGCCAGCGCTGCTCTGTTGTAGCTTGCTTGGCTGCCATTTTCACACCATTTAGTGACATTCATAGAAGCCGATCACAGGAAGTCTCCCATCACCTGTCTGCCGCCACCGCCGCCGCCGCGGAGGAGAGGCCGGCTTTTGAAGCGTTAAACAAAAGCTGGATTTGGAATATGCCGCCGCGCGTGCCTTCCTTCCCGTCGCTGCACACGTGGATTTGCATGTGTTTCATTAGCCCCGCCCCCCTCCTGGAGGTCGCCGAACTTAAGCAAACTTTTAATAACGCATCCTCACAAAGCGGCGGCAAAGTGCGACGCGTTAAAATCTTCTCTAATGCAGCCACATATGAAAGGACGGCGCTCTGGAAGGATTTCACAGCCCCTCCAGGGCCCATTTGGCCTCCATGTCCGCACCATTAAATTAATTTCATTTCTCATTCAAATTCTGTCCTTTGAATACAACTTTTCTTTTTTTATTTCTTGCACCAGCTTGGTCTGAAAAAGGATAATGAGTTCCTGAACAAAATGAGATTTGCACCTTGTTAAAAAAAACAGTGACTCCCACAGAATGATTGAGGCCAGTACGTACATGTGTGTTTTATTTTACTTTAAGCAGCTCCTGGTACAGTTTTCATCAGTGTTTGAATGGCGAACGCTGCCGTGTCAACTTTTAATTAATGACTTTTGTCTGGTTCTGGGTACGTCACTGGGTTTCTGCTGTGTGAGGCTTCTAAAGCTGGAACAAATCAGTGATGATTGAGCAAAAATATGGTTGGATGATTGGTGAATTGTTGGGAAATCAGCCTCAAAATGTGACTAAAGTTGAGGTTTATTCTTGTTTGGTGTTCCTTTAAAGCAGTACTTTGTTAACTCAGTCAAATCGATGGTTTCCTGACTCCTTATAGATATGCCGTCTTTAACCTAAACGCCTCCTACGCTTGTGCTTTGACTTGTGCTGCCCTTTAATCTGGACTGTTTGTTCGCCGTGCACAAATTGAACATTCTGTTGCACTAAAGGAGACTTAAAATAAGAGCCTAAGACCACAAATTTATCAGGAAAATGTTTTTCTGAGGAAACACAATGAGAAAAATGGTCATTTTTTTTGTACCAACATTTCTTTGCTTGGACATAATTGATGGACATAATCTCCAGGTCTGAGAAGTAAAAGTGCTTCAAACCTGCATTCATTCTTAAAAGGAAGTCGGATTGAATAGACGTCCATGAGAAAAATGGTCATGATGGATTAAAGCTCATCACGACGGTCAGTTTCAGTTCTGCAGCCTGAAGCAAAGAAACGTTGGTAAAATTGTGACAATGAGGAAAAATGATCATTTCTCTCATTGTGTTCCCTCAGAAAAACATTTTCTTGATATGTTTGTGGTCTTAAGCTTTCATTTTCAGTCTCTCTTAGTGCAACGTAATGTTTGATTTTGGTCCCATTTAGAGGAACATAGATGATAAAATGGGATTTATTAGAGCGAGAGGCTAACTTTAGCTTAGCCAACATTACTGTTTCATACTCATGTCCTCTTTAGTCACTGCTGGGTTTAAAGTTATTTTTTGGCCTTTGTTAGACAGAACAGTCGAGATAGAGACAGGAAAGTGTGGAGAGAAGAATGGGGGAAGGACCTGCAGCAAAGAGCCATGAGCGGGACTCGAACCCACGGCCGCTGCACATGGGCCACCAGCTCAACCAGTTGAGCCATAGCGGCGGCCCAGTCACTGCTGGGTTTAACAGACCAACATGGTGATGGCCAAATTCCAATTTCATTCGTCCACAAACCAGGAAGTGATGTCATGGTGGCTATGTCCATCTCTTACAGTCTATCATGGATGTGCACAAAACCCTCTGATTCCCATCTACTCTCCTGTCATGGAAACTTATTATTCTTACAGATGTGTAGAGATTGTTTGACATCAAATAACTCTAATCAGACAATCCCTGTGTAGGCAAAGAACAAGAAAAACCACACACTATTCCAGCTTTTTCTCTAAAGTTGTTCGCTCTAGCACCCACTTTGTAGTCGTGCCAGATAAACATCCTAAATAACTGCTTCTATAAACCTTCTTTTGCTGCTTTATGTATTTGTAGCAGAGCAACAAACGGCTGTAAATCTGCAGAATTCATCGCATCGGCGTCGTTTTGTGTTTTGATGCTGCATTCGCAGCCATTCTGCTGGACGTTTATCGACATGTCTGGAGTTATTCTGAGTTACTGTCTGATAATCCAGATGTCAGAGGATTACAGCATTTCTTTAATTGATACGAGGTAAATGCAGCAGAAACCTTCTTGGAGAGCCAAACGTCTTGCAGTCAGACTTTTCAGGCTGTTTGCATGCTGCAGATGGACCTACACCGCGTCCCATTCCCGCTGCATAATTCAGCAGGTTGTTGTGTTTGTAACGTGTTCACGCTGAAACGGCGACAGAATAAAGTCTGCTCAGGAGAGACAGAGCGGTAACGCACACGCTGCTGGCACGCGGCGTCGGAGGTAATGGAGGAAAACGAATGCGAGCGGCAGTAAAACTGCACATTTTTAATAACACTCACATGTTTACAGCGTCTTAATTTCCATACTTTGCTGTTCTATTTGCAGTTAATATACAAACAAGTTAAACGACGAGACCCGACTGTGACTTTGCAAAGTCGCTGTTAATTAAACTTCACAGACGGATAACAAATTGCTTTTTTTTTCTCCCCCCGTCTACTTAAGGAGTTCCTGAAGCTATTTCACCGCTTGTCACCGTGCACAGTTTGTCTTAATTTTTTGCGTAGCTGTAATTAGTTCCTTTAATTTCCTTTGTTGCTGGACGATGCACCTAAACGGCACAACGCTGAAACTGTATGTCGACTGTATTAAAGTCCCCTTCGTCTGTTTATTTAACCACTAAAACCTCATTTCTGTGCAGCAACGTTACATCCAACCCAAAGGTCTTAATCACTCAGCAGCCATTTTGAAATGATGCTCAATTTATCAGTTTTGTGTTTGAGGAATGATAATGGTTTCTGTGGTGTGTAGGGTGAAGTTTGAAGACGTATCTTGTCGTTTTTTGTTGTCTAAAATATTGCATGCTGGCTAGTTTAGCTAACAGGTAACTGCTAACCTTGTACACTAAACCTAGTGTTTATTTTTCTGTGTTTGGTTGCATCATCCTACATCCTACAACTGTTTATCTGAGTCGGTGTGTAGAAGTCGATGATGTAATAACAGCTGATAACGTAAAAAATGGTCGATAACGTAATAAATTTGCACTTTTTAAAATGTAGTTGGCCAATAACCCAATAACTGGCCAGTAACGTACTTAAAGTCCTGAACTGATAGCATAATATCTTTTGGCCAATAGAGTAATAAGTTATTGCGTTATTGGCCAAATGTTGTTACGTTGTCGGCCTATTACATTTTGAAAATGGCAAATTTATCGGCTGTTATTACTTCATTGGCTTCTACGAGGTGTACTAATTTAACAATAATACATTCAGAGAAATGTCACGACGGTTTCATTGGTGTTTAGGCCTCAATTTTAAATTTGGGGGAATAAATCTCGATTAATTTGCATTTGTAACCATGTTTAAGAATAATTTCCTTTACCGTGTTATAAATTGACTGTTTAGAAAGCCATGAAAGTGATTTTTATATGGGTTTTTTTGTTTGTTTCTGTCTCTGGTTTGATTTGCATCCTCCTGCTATGATGTTAGGATGTGTTCATACGTTGGTTGTTCTGTATGAAATTAGCTTTGCTGGTCTTTTGTGCTCTAACTGCTTCAGTCAGCAGCTTAGCTCACGGCTAACGAGGCTAGCTAACAGCACCTATTCAGCCAAATGGTCTGTTTAACAGCTTTTTTTTTTGAAAACTTTGCTTTATCAAGTGAATATACTTAAGAAGAGTACCATAAACTCAACATTATCCTTGGCTAAAGCACCCGATTAACTGCACTTGGCTACTTTACGCCTCTTAAGCGCCACATCGCAGTCGTTCTGAATCATCACATTTGAGCCCCCGAAAGCCTTAAACATCATTAAAGCCCTTCTAATTTGACAGATGAGCCTCGAAAATCATTGTTAAACCAATCCACGTTAGCCGGCGGGGCAGCCGCATGCGTAGGGGAGCGCCGCGGCCCGTGATTAATGTGCTGCCGTTTCCTCTGGGTGCAAACCTACACCTGTTTCTATTTTATTACATTGATCTAGGAGAGATCAATGAAGGCGAGGGAACAATTGGAGACAAGCGGAGGAGACGTACTTAGACCTTTGGGACTGCCCCTAGAGGTTGAACGCTTGTTTTTGTGCGAGAGCGGTTTTCCTTTGTCGGCGTCCCGGGAGAACGCGTCAGAAGCTTTCCTTTAGCGCTCTCGCTCGCGCTAATCAATAGCTTATATCTTATCTTGGAGCTGCAGCCGGCGTGAGCAAACAGACGAGAAGCAAACAATGTAAAAGCGAACAAACGTAGATGTTTGTGCTGATAACACAATCAGGCCTGAGGTAATGGAGGTGGATCCATTTGTGACTCATCTTTCCCTCCCAAAAAATTACAAAAATCTCTTCCCACCATCTCTGGAATAAAAAAGGAAAACGATTTCTGATCGACAGGCGATCTCTAATGACTGCAACGCCGAGCAACTCCCGGGATTCCACCTCAAACTGTCTCCGGTTGTAGCCGCAACCATCCTTCTTCCTTCCTCCCCCGCCTGCCAATCTGTCTTGTTTGCCCGTCTCTCCGTCCATCCATCCATCCATCCATCGTCCCGTTCCCCCTCCTCCTCCGTCTTTTCTCTTTGCTGTGCTACCTGAGCTGAATTATGATCCATACTCTTCCGAGATACATTGTGATTGATTGGGCTTTCCAGCTAACTAATGAATTGGCCCCTCAAGGACGCGTAGCGGGCCAGCTTTCGGTAATAATGTGGACTCTGCTGAAGGCAGCTCAAAGACTCCTGACGCCACAGATTTAGCGCTTACAGTGTTTATTTGGATTTGGCTTTAGCGGAGGGGTTTAATTTTTAAATAGCTACCAACTGCGTTTCTAATAGCTTTTTTTTTTTTGCATATTGTCTCATAGCGTCGTGCTGCAGGGAAATTATGGTTTTATGATACGGCAAATAATGGTATGCACAGGTAGCAGCACAGGAGTGAGTTTAGGGGATCATTTAAGACCTTTTACTTCCTGGTTTGCTGCTGTTTATGTCGCCTATTGTGTGCAGTCTGCATTACTTAAAGCTGCACGAATCAATATGTTCATGGGATCAAATCACCGTGTGCATGATGACAGGTGCCAGTCACGGTGATGAAGATAATCACCTGAGTTTCCTTCAGCTGACGTCTTTGCTTCCTCATTGTTTGACCTTTGTTGTGTGCGTTCAGTCTCACTCTCTAAAAACTAAAAAGTGACTGTGTGCTAAACACCAAACAGCTGATGAATGCCAATGTTGCTCCACGTCTGCCGGATCAGTGAAAAGGCAATTGTTGCTAAGAGGTTGGGCACAGCGATGATGTGCTCGGTGTTCAGAGGCTGTTTTGCTGCCTCGACATGGCCGAGGAATTACACCATTAAAGTGTCTTTGCTTTGTGCCAAATGTTTGCATGTGCATGATGGGTAGCTCACATACTATGTGCATAGAGAAAAGTGGATGCTTTGTAGAGAATCTGACTCGTCTTGCTTTTATTACCAACACGCTGGTTGTGAAAAATCTTATGAGTAGAGTTCCAGTTAACTGCTTCAGTTTCAGTTCCAGTTCCTGGTTGTTGAAGTGCTGAGATTTGCCTACCTATTAATTTTTTTTTAACGAATCTCTTGTCCAACATTTTGGCCGACCTTTATCGGATCCGAGCGTTTTAGCAAACATTTGGTTAGTAGGCTGATCCCGTTTCGATTTGGCGCCGACTGTCGCCTTCGGTGGATGAAACAGCAGACAACGCCGCCAGCAGATTATATCAGCTCTCGTTAATTAATATCAGATCCGTTACGAATGTTCAGGAAAGAAATAAGGTGGTTGCAGATTTTTAAGCAAGATCAGTTAGAAACACTTAAAATCAAACTTAATACGATTGATAAAGGATCCCAAACTAATACTCTCAAACCACAATCTGGTGTCTGAATGCTTTTTAATTTCTAGGCAAGTATGGAAAATCTGTGTTGCTTGTTTTTGCCAATGTGATGTAAAGGAGTTGGTGTTGGACACAGTTGTCACCATCCTGAACATGTGACCAAAACAATCAGAACCACGAACAGCAACTTCTTGGCCAACATTAACGGCATTTTATTATTCAATCAGAGTATTTTCCTTACTGTCTAAACCAGCTCCTGACAGTTCCTTTTCATTAAAACATCCAAACCATCCAGCGGCTGGTGCAGTCCTCTTATCACGCTGACAAAAAGCAACGGGACCAAGCATCAAAAGCACCAACGCGGTCCACTGTGACCTAAACTGTTCTAGAAATGGGCCGTTTTCAATACCGCGGACGTTGGATATAGCTTTTTTTGTGAGCCGCCTGTTTCATCCAGCAGTGTTGCCGGGATACATCAAAGCATTTTATGCATTTATCATCTATGTGTTTATCTCATTTGCGGAGAGCAAACTGAATCGGCACCTGCTGCGACGCACAAACAGAGGTGTGGGTTTAAAAATACTGCCGTTTTAATGGAGCTTTTACTGTGCTGATGGAGGACACTCGAACGCATTTGGAAAGCCGCATTTCAACACATTACGTCTGAATAGGCAAAGGCAGGGGATGAATGTGCCATTTAAAGCTGTTATGTGTTGTGAATCAATAGCCGGGATATATAGAAAAATATTCCTAAAAGTCGTGTATGCGTCCTCGAGTCTTCAGAGATCCAGGGTCAGACTGAAACCTGTGATAGTCCACAGCACCACTGCCATCCATATGGAACTGATATAATCAGTATTATTGTGCTTTTATAATAGTGAGAACTGAAAGTAGTAGATGTAGGGCAGCAGACAACATTAGAAAATGAGGCATTGCATGTGTAGAAGGAGCTTTTGTTTCGTTTTAAACTGACCTGTGGGGCTGTCGTCCTCTTCACTGGTCAGCTCACCTCAAAGGAACCAAATCCAACTGGGTCCAAATTCTTGTCGATATAATCAGGTTGTTGACCTGCTGCATGTTGTGGGTCTGTGTGTTAATGTGTTCCTCACCCAAGTGGATCTACACGGACTCAAGAACCGTCACCGTGGCAGAAAACCAGCATGTTTTGAATCATATAGACCAGAGATCTCCAACTCTGGTACTCGTGAGCTACTGTCCTGCAGGTTCTAGATGTTACTGCAACACACCAAATTAATGGATCTCCAACAGCTTGTTGTCAAGTTCTACACAAGTCTGTTAACGTCTAAAACCTGCAGGACAGGAGCTCACGAGGCCCAGAGTTGGAGCTCCATTCATATTTCATCTCTTTACCTTTTAGTACATTGTTGGTCATTTTGCCACTCGACGGCTCATCGTGCTTCCTCGGTGTTTGCGTTCTGTTTAAGATGAGCTCCACCCCTTTAGTCGCTTGTTGAAACTCTATTGCAAATGCACGTCAGGTTCAGGCAGGTTTTCAGCAGCCATCCATACAGATGAGGTCCTCTAGCCCACCTGATTGATCGTCCTGCATACTAACACCTTTGGATAATTTCAAAATAAGACGCGCCTTAAAGAGGAAATGTGTGAAGAATCATCTCCGACTCTCGGAATGCAATTTGATCCTTTTGGTTTCTTTCTTTTCTTTGAAGCAGCAGCATTAAGAACGATGCCTTCGCTGACATATAGAGATTAGAGAGGCTCCCTGCTAGCACAGCGCCTCGTCTTAGTCAACAAGCAAACTGTTAGCAGTGACTAAGGCCATTTTTAAGGTCTTAATCACTTACTTCATGGTAATCAGATTACCCATCAGCCAGAAAATTGCTCCCTCCTGCTAGTTAAGGCTGAGATGAGTAATGCTGACACTGATGACAACAAAGAAACGGCTGATTTTGCTTACAGTTAATTTATGTCCTGCAAAAAATGTGTCCGTGACCTCACAGCGCTCTGCTTAAGCGGCATTTTCTAGTGATCGGTGCATTTAAAACAAATCGGCATTGATGTGATGCTACGATGATCCAAACAAGTGCACATAAAGTTTAAGAAGATGATGCACGAGGCTTGTTATCATGATGCCACCTCCAGGTTTTGACCCTCTGACAGGTCAGTGGTTTAATTAGAGCAGGAGCTACTTTAAGCCTCTTCAAGATCAGACTCGCTGTCAGTTACACACAAAAACACCTCGCCGATCCAAACAATATCCCGTCTCACTGCTCTGTAACGAGCTCTCACATTCTTCAGAATTCTAATACGCCGCCTCCTTACGTAAGAGGAGGCTCTGAGTCAATCTGGGTTTAGAAGTCTTTATCAGGACACCTCAGCGGGGAGTAAACCTGCGAACATTCTGCCTCCGAAGGCTGCGGCGCCGCAGACTTCTGTTGTTTGTTCGGCTCTTGTGCATCTCGCGTCGTGCTCACGCGTCTCAGGAAAACGGTGGAACTGGTTTGACGCTGTGGCACTGCTGTCTGCAGCCGACTGGGATGGACAGAATAATAACCGGGATGTGTTATTAAATATACACTCTGCTGATTCGTGGCGAGAGAATATCGAGTGTTTTCTTTTTTGTGTGGGTGCGATACTTTTTAGCATCTACAGCTCGTTTGTCGGCGTCGCCACCGGCCTGCGCTGCATCCAGAAAAAAAAAGCATGAAATAAGACCAACGTGTGTGTGTGTGTGTGTGTGTGTGTGTGTGTGTGTGTGTGTGTGACAGTGTTTCCTTACCTGCAGTGCTTTCATGCTCTCATATTACCGGTTCTCTATCTCTTATCTCTCTCTCTCTATCCAACAGCTCTCTCCTCCCTCTCTCTCCCTCTTGCTTGCCAAGCCAGCCGGTGTTGACGAAGCACTCGCTGTTGAAAGAGAACGAGTGTGTGTTTGTGTGTGTGTGTGTGTGTGTGTGCTGTTGACAGAGCTGAGAGATTTAATTGACACCCACAGAGAGAATTATACAAGCTTCCAAATGCTCTCTCTGTGTATGCGTTTCATTTTTTTTTTCGGCATCTATGTTCGTACCCGGCACACATGTGAACAGGGTCTCTAGTGTGTGTCGAGTGTTTTTTTTCTTTCTCTGTCGTTTATAAAAACAGGTCAGACGAGTGTTTGCTTCTGTCCTCTAACGCTCTGCTTTTGTTTTTTTTTGTTTCTTCCATCTTTCGTTCCCTCGGAGCCGTGGCTCTGTGTTGTGTAATGAAGATCTCTAATCTATTGTTCATTTTTACAACACGCCGCAATGCAAACGCGGGGAATTACAACGCATCCTGCAAGGTGTTATCTTCCTGCGATCTGCCTCTGTGATTTGATATGTATCTGCTTTCGAGAGCGCGTCGCCGCGCTTGCCAGGGCCTCCGTCGGCTGGGTTTCTGGTCTAACGTCATGTGAACGGGAGGTGTTGAATTAAGGTTCTTCAAGATAATAAAAAGGAGCAACAAGGCAACATAAAGATTAGTGAAAGTCATGTGTGCAAAGCTCCAGACTCTGCAGTTGTCTTTAGAGTGTTTTGAGAGGCCAAGCGACACCCCAGGTTGCCCAAATCTGCTGCACTCAGGTGGGAACGTATGCCAGGATCTTGCTCTATTTTCTTCTCTATGACTGCTGGGTCTTCCCACCACCTTTGAGTGTGGTTGCTCACATCAGGTCAGCCGACAGATCTGTCTATTTTCCCGTATAACCCGGCTATTGGTGTCTTCCAGTTCATTGTTCTCTCCTATGTTGCACCATCTCTCCAGCAATGAATGAGAGAGATGGATGGCGTTGGATTGGAGACCACAGTGGAGCATTTAGCAGTGAGAAGGACGAGCTGTTTCCTCACAGGAGGTGGTGGAGACCAAAAACAGAGCTAAAATAGGAGTGGAATATAAAATTTTAAAAAGGAAAGGACTACAAATTCACGTAAATATTGTTGTGTGTCTAATAAGAAAGAAAAGAGATGTTTATACGTATACGCAGCTTTTGATGTATAAGACACCAAAAAATATTCACTTCAAGAAGCTGAAATCACAGAATTCAGACTTTTAACTTAAAAAAAAAAAAAACCCTCAAACTGATTAGTCAATTACCAGAATAGTTGGAGATTAATTTAATAACTGGTAATAAATCGATGAATCTCCACAGCTCTATTGTCAACATATTCATTTGTCCAGTCGTTGCAGCTACAAGCCGTCGTACCAGAGCTGCTGCTGGAGGCGACCAAATCGGAGCTAAAAGTCAGGATATCATTCAAAAACTCCTCTATCTGGATTTAAAATGGAACTTTTTTCTCATAGAGTTTGGTTTGTTGAAGATTATTTTCAATGTCAGCTGATCGATTCATCCTGAAAACAACTGTTTGATCTCTAAAATATCAGAAAACTGTGGGCAGAAAGGCACTAATGAGTTGTGGACCTCAAGTTAAATCCATGCATGTGGACTTACAGGACACCACAATAGATGGTGATGGGACTTTCAACATCTCAGGTTCCTTAGAATAATTCAACTAATCTCCCAAATCGTCATATAATGATAAACAAAACATCAATCCTATAATAAACAGTCTTTTCTCTTCAGTAAACCTAAAGTCTTTGTGCAGACAGACATCTTTGATTTTTGAAAACATTCTCATTCACTTGAAGCTGCAACTGTTTTTTTTTTTTTATTCGACAATTTACTATTATTATTTTTTTTCTTCCTGAAATCACATTTGTTCCAATGATTAACCAGCTGTCCTTCTTTGTACATCAGGAACATTTTTGCACCGAGCGTCATGAATATTGCGCTGTAATCTATTTTGGAAGATAAAACAGGAGTCAATCACAGAAGATGAGGATTTGAACGCGCGCTAACTCGAGCGTGTCGGCGCTATTTGTTACACGCCAGTAGTGATAACGTGTCAAACGGACATGGGCTCGTAGTCGCAGCTCATCGCAGTCGGTTGAATCGATGGTTTTATTATGAACTGCACAACGTAGACGACTATTCGTTGGTCATTTACTGAACACAGTAAAGGGTAAAATTAACAGTACTTGTAGAGAGTGGCTCCTTTAGGAGTGTTATGTAGTTCATCTGCATCATATTATTGTGGAGTTAGCGTTAGGGGTTGTACATTAATTCTGCTAGATATTTACCGTAAATTCCGGACTATGAGCGCACCTGAATTTAAGCCGCACATACCGTAAATGCTTTTTTCCGAAGAGTTCCTGTAACACGGCTGGTTAAAAAAATAAAAACTACAGCAGCCTTCCAAGAAAAGTCATTGATCGCTATCTTCATCTTCCTCCTGCCCACTAAAACCACTAAAGTCGTCTTCCTCAGTGTCGAACAGCCTCAGAATTACTTCGTCACACACTTCGTCAGTCTCTCTTTTGCTCTCAACGTCACTTTCGTCTCGAGGCAAATTCGTAAAACTTGTAAAAATCCACAAATTAGCCACATCACTGTTTAAGCCGCAGTGTGAAAAAAAGTAGCAGCTTATAGTCCAGAATTTACGGTAATATAAACAGCAGTCAGATAAATATAGTTCAATAATTGAAACTGTGCCTATATATTTTGAATAAATGCTTTCTTTTACTATAATCAAAACAAATTGTAAGCCAACAAAGATTAGACCTTTACATGAAAAACAGCTCATCTTCTGCTTTCTCTTCCTGGTAGCCACTTTAAGATTCCCCTTTATCTGCACAAACACATTAATCACAACGGCGTAGTTTATTACGAGGCTCTTATCTGAATAAAAAACACATATTCATGAGCACATTGCATCAGATGCACACATCGTATACATCGTCAAACATACACTTAATTCCCCGTTTTATCCGTCTCTCCGTTGCCCTGTTGCCTTTAACGGCCCCCGGGGGAGGTGGCATCATGCGTGATAAATTTTTACACCATAATCTGCGCATTTCGTCCTCAGATATGCAGATGATGATGCGAAATCAACGACGGCGCGGTGTTAGCTAACCCACTGGAGGTGCGTTTGCATCACACGCAGGAGCGTTTGTGTTGGTATGGTTCTCCATATAAGGGCGTCTTTCCCCAGAGTTTTGTGTGTATTTGTGTTGCGTAAGTGTGTGTATTCGCCCTCGTCTCCCCATAAAAAAACAAACAGGAAGATGAATGAACACCGTAGAACCAGAACTGTGACTCATCCATATGAGCCATGTGTTTGTGTGGATGTAGTAGAATCAGAAAACATCACAAAAGGTCCAAATGGTCCACGAGTACGATGGAAACAAAAAAAGGTTTTTATATGTATACGGACATGAATCATATCAACAGAGGATAGAGGGGAGATAAAGAGAGCAGATTCACAGGCATGACACCATATGGACAGCAATCTAAATGACAAATTTCCATATAAATTAATGTTCTGCTCTCAGCTCAGGAAGCCGACCCATGCTGATTCATTGTTCGGCTGCATAAACAGTCGATGGGAACGACTGTAAAACGTGATATTTGTGGAGCTGGTTCACTGTGACCCTCAGCATCCTTTACATGTTGGGAATAATTAAAGCTAAAAGTCAGTTTGTCCTTAAATGTCAAAAAAAAATGGAGATCGATTTTCATCTCAGCGTGCACTCAGCACTGCAAAAACTGTAGTTGTTGTTTTTTTAATTGCAAACAGTGTGCTAAATAAGCAACGCAACAGAATGTGGCTGCTACGGATGGTCGCTTTATCTACGCAGCATTTATTCCACTTTATGTACATCAATGACCAGAACAATGGTGCCATGAAAAGTGGCAGAACATTAAAGACAAAACAAGGACAATCTGTCACTATAGAGAAAATAGCATTAAACACAGTTGGTAAAGATGATCTGATATGAACTCTCAGCTCTTCTATGCTGACACTAAACTTCTCAAGGCACGACAATCGATGTACTGTGATTTGTTTTCATCTATGCTAGGCTTCGTCAGTCGGACCACAATTGTAATTCGGGCTAAAAGGACTCAACAACTTAGGGGCGGCCGTGGCCCAGGTGGTTGTCCTCCAATCTCAAGGTTGGTGGTTCGATCCCCTCCACAGTCGAAGCGTCCTTGGGCAAGACATTGAACCTGAAGTTGCTCCCAATGGCAGGCAGCACCTTGCATGGCAGCTCTGTCATCATTGGTGTATGAATGTGTGTGAATGAGAAACACATTGTTTTATTGTTATTTTTTATTTAACCTTTATTTAACCAGGAAAAGACTCATTAAGATTAAAAATCTCTTTTACAAGAGTGTTCTGGCCAAGACGAGTTCACAACAGCATCCACACGGACATCATACTCATAACACACAGTGAGATTACATATTGAAGATAATAAATCAACACATCAGTGCAGATCAGAAACACAACTACAAAAATAATCATCTGTCGAAACATCTACAGACTGATGACTTTGCCTCCAAGTCATTTAGCAACACTTTAAACGTGTTTAAAGAGACCAGCTCTTGAAGTTTCAGGTCTTTTTTGCAAAGTGTTCCAGGTAGACGGAGCAGCTTTCTTTCCCCGTTCAGTTCCAGCCTTAGGAACAGAGAGTAGCATCAGACTCAACCTGTAACCACGTGGAGCTTTTGTTCAAGTAAAAACCTGTAAACAACAAGGAAGCAAGCCTAAAATACATTTATAAATTAAAATATGCCAGTGTTTTTTCCTTCGTGTGGACAAATCTGACCATCCAACACGAGAATACAAAAACACACATGGTAAAGTGCTACAGAAGTGCAGACCATTTAACTTGAATGGATCCAACCAGCACTGGGGTGACATTACTGGTTCAAAGAAGAAGAAAAAACCTCCTAACTACCAGATGAGTTGCCTTTAAGTTTGCTAAGAAGGTGCTTTTCAGATGCAGGATATGTAAAATTGACTGATGGCATCCTGTCAGTCAGACGTAAATCACTTCTTTTCCAATGTCCCCCCACAAGTTTGACAGCAGATCGAGTGATGTATAATGTATAGTGCTTCTCTAATAAACAAAACCTAAATCTGCCGTGGAGCAGATGATGTACCTGCACCCTGTAAACTGTGACAGTGCCACGGCTCACCTGTCTGCGGTGAAGAAAAGTACACGGCGTGACTTGCTGTTAGATCCCGATCGATCTTGTCTCCATCCTGAGGTTATCACCGCTGTGCTTTGCATAAATGCGCACGACCTCCCTCTTGCTTTGAAGACTCTCATATGGATGCTGCTGCTGCTGCTGCTGCCTGATGCTGCAGATATTTAAATGAACTCCCATGAAAGACTGGAAGCAACAAACTGAACTTCAGCTCCTCTCCTGACCTGGATTACATCCGGTGAGTCTCATTAATCTGACCCTGCTTTCATAACAGTAAAGTTTTATCTTTACGGGCATTTCAGTTGGTAATAGATGTGAAGCTGTACAGCGAAGTGACTGAGAGAAGCTTTTTGTAAATTCGTTGCTCCAACTGTGTCCCTCTGCGAGATTTTTTTGGACCAACATCGGCGCTGAAATTTGGAAAAAGTCCCCAAATCGCCTCAGCGGCTTATGCGTGACGATCCGTTAATGCGACGGCAAACAGTTCAGACTTGTGCCACATATGTCACTAAATCTGAACTGGTGAGACCGCCGTTCAGAGCGGCGTGGAAAATTACAGAGCCGACGTGTTCGGACGCCCTCGGATTAACGGAGGCGAGCACGTTTGGAAGGAGATAAATATTTCAGATGGCTAGAGGATGAACCGTACTGACATTGTTTACCAAATCTGGTCCAGACATTTTTGGTGCCCCTTTGTGTTTTTGGAAAATGGAATTCCCACCTTGTGTTCAGCCTCAGCAGCAAATGTGTGCACAGCGACGCCGTTAGCAAAGACGATAAAAATGGAAAGCAGTGTACCTGCTGAGCGTTAGCGTTGTGGGCATGCTGATGACTTTAGCGTTTAGCTCGAGTACAGCACAGCCTCACAGACTAAGCAGCACTCTCAGTCTTGGTCATGACTTTGCTCTGTCATTCTCTAAATGCATTTCGTCAATGTCTATTTGTTTCTGTCTCTTTTTTTAGTTTTGCAAGAACTGCATTCAGTCTTCACCAAACCCAGCAGCTACTGACGTTACTTTATTGTGCTGTGTGATGAAAAAAAAGCAGTTTTAAACAGATCTGTTCGCTACTACGTCTTCTTTTCCTTCTGGTCCTCAGCGGTGGAGAACCAACCTGACTGTGTCATTCTACTCCCTGCACAGAGTCCTGAAGGTAAGCTGGACAGGGGAGACTTTCCTACAGATTCACGGCAGCACTTTAGTAAATGGTGGGCAGCGCCTTGGAATCACCTTGAAATCAATCACGTCTGTCAAAACTTTGCCTCAAAGATCAACTTCTCACCGTCCTCTTGGCTGCACAAACTGCAAACCTTCACTTCAGCAGAGAGCTTTGGCATGACCTGGTCTTAGATCCATGAAATGACTCTTCTCCTGAGGAATAACACACCTACAATCATCAAATCAAATAAATTAAATGGTTCCAAACATGTGGGTGTCTTCGATATGTCAGCGAGTCCCCGATAACGTTCCTTTTGCATAATCTTAAACCGACAGTATCATGAGGTGACACGACTCCTGACGTCCTCTCTGTTCAACATCTTCCATCTTAGTGAGTTATATAATGAGTCGAGGCTATCCCCCGTATGCCTGATAGGTCGCTGTGGGTGCAGGCGGCGTTCGAGCGGTTGTTTCATCATTCACGGTCTGTGGAGAAGCTCCAGGACTCATCTATCTGACACCATCCCTGCAGCTCGGCTCAGGAAACACGCTCAGGTTTTGGAATCGAAACTGAACTTGTGACTGAAGAGCGCCTTAAATAAAGCTTATTGTCGGGGTTGTTAATTATAGACGAGGCTGAAATCATATCACACCTGCATGTAGGGTTACATAGCCACAAAGGAAGCTGATTATTTCCAAACTAATCGCTCCGTCCGTAAATCACATTTAACATAATGCAAACTCCTGCTCCACGCTAATCTTTATTTTCTGCTAGATGCAGCTCTTTCATCTGCCTCTCACTGGCACTTGAAGAGGCCTTTGGCTTTAGCACCTCGCTGCAGCGCTGCGTCTAAAATTATAACTCTCTAAGTGGGCCAAAGAGATTTTGATTTCGCTGCGCTGATGTGTAGGTGCCTTGGCGCTCGGTTGGAGAGGTCCTCGTGACGTACGCCGGAAGACTGTTTCACCCCAAACATCTTTGCCGTTTATGATAATCACCGAGATGCACGGTGACGGTCGGCGGCTTCCTTTCCTCTCCGGCGCTGCTCTCATTGTCTTCTGCTGCGAGTTAATACTTCGCAGCCACAGAGGACGGTTTGATTCTTGTGTCAGAGCTGAATTGTTTTCATATCAGTGCCGCGTTCAGTTTTCACTCTGCTTTCTGTCAGTCACCAGGCACCCAAAAGATAAAGTGGAAGTCTGCCGTTGCCTTAGAAACTTGATTTTGTAGGCAACAGTTTAGTTCACGCTAGATCTGACGGAGTAAATGCGCCGTAATGCACCACCGGTGGTGTTTTAAATCAGTTAAAGGCAGTTTAAACTGTCATACAGGGCTGTTTTTATGATTATTATTATATTATTTTATTTTGTTTTGGGTTTTTTCTTCCAGTGAGCTCTTAGGAACACCCTTAATGGGTATAATCATGAGCACTTTCCTACAGAACTAAACAGCCGGAGACGAGTCCAGGGAAATCACCGGTGGTGAACTGTGCCCCCCACCTCCACCGCTACCAACACCGGGGATTTACTCCTGCACTGCGATGAAGCCGGGGAGCTGGCAGAGACAGATCTTGAAAATAATTGTCCAAATTGGCGCAGCAGAGGAAGAGAAATCCTGACTTCTAGCTGCTACCGGGCGGCTGAAGCTCCACCGATATCACGCTTTAGCACCAATCAGCTCGATGGCGTCGTCTTCTTTAGATCTTTAGAACTCCGCCAGCCGAATTTGTGAAACAGGCTCTCCGTCTCCGAACCGATGACATCAGCGGGGATATTTTTCCGAAACCTGACAAAGCTCCTTCAGAGCCGCATAAACCGCCACGCCACTGTTTTCACAGTCTGAGTGGTGCGACATCGAGCATGGATTACCAACTGTGCAAAGCAGACGATCGCCCTTGAGGGCTGGGGGGTTAAACTGGGCCGGAGCCCGTCGTATCTGAGCTCCAGGACTGCAAACTGTCACACTTTTAAGGCATAAGCCACCCCCTCTCTCCCTCAACAAAGCCACTCCTTGATGAGACGTATGGCTTTAATGTGATTAAAGGCAGAGTCTCACTTTGATCAGGAGCTGAGTCTCACCAACACACCGGCGCTCACATCAGTGGATGTGGATTTTTTTGGAAAAAAAAAGCATCAATACCGATGTTCTGTTTGGTGAGGATTTAGGATTCTGTCCTTTCAGGAGATGAAATACGGAGGATGCTGTTGTGTGAAGACTGTCTCCACCGCCACGCTTTATCCCCCCTCGTACGTCGTTAGCTTCATTAAATTATTCAGATTCCCTGGCACAGAAACAGGATCGCTCAGGAGTTAATGTTCAGCGTTTTTTTTCACATCAGACAGATTCCAACGTTAATGTTTAAATTATCCAGAATACAGCAGCCATCCTGTCAAGACATCATTATTATTGTTATTATTTTAATTTCAGCTAATACAACAAAGCAACATCCAGGACTGCTTCATGTAACTCAGCTGGGCTGAAGAAAATATTTGAAATGATAAATATAGCGCACTTAGAGACAGACAACCAAGCACACTCACATTCACACCTACGGACAATTTAGAATCACCAATTAACCTCAACATGTTTCTGGACTTGTGGGAGGAAGATGGAGAACCCGGAGAGAACCCACACTGCACGGGGAGAACATGGAGACTCCATGCAGAAAGATCCCGGGTGTCCTCACTGGGACGTGAACCGGCGACCTTCTTGCTGCGAGGCAACGGTGCTAACCACTGAGACACCTTGCAGCCCTGAAAACAAATCAAAAATGAAAATATTCGGGGCGCCGCTGTAGCTCACCTGGTTGAGCTGGCGTCCCATGTGTAGGGCTACAGTCCCAATGTGGAGGTCATGAGTTCGAGTCCCACTCATGACCCTTTCCCACATGTCCTCCCCCCATTCTTCTCCCCCACTTTCCTGTCTCTCTCTCACTAACACAATCCAAAAAAGGCACAAAGGCCAAAAAAATAACTAAATGAAAATATCCATTATACTTTTGGGCTCCCTGGTTCCACCAGTTCAAGAACTGAACCGGTTCTACAACCAGAACTTGGTGGAACAGCAGTAACCGTGACCAAAACTAGCATCAACCCTCCATCAGCCTCGCAGCAGGAGGGCAAACAAGCCAACCTCCAGATTGTCAGAGCGACAGAAAGTAGCTCCATTCTCAGCGACGGTGTGCCTATCATACCCCGAGTGATGGATATTTCCCCCCCGCTGGGCCATCAGCAGCAGAAACCTAATAAGAGTCAGTGACACTGTTGACTGGGAAAGTGGTTTAAGGGCCGACAGTGGACATTCTGTTTGATTCCAGGTAGGAAATCGGCTTTCCTTCTGCTTCTAAAGTGCCTCTTTAAATCTTTTAAGCCATCTTGTAAGACCATGTGGCCATAAAACATTCCGATCTGACAAGGACGTACGCATTCAGGGATAGATTTTTAGCTTTTGTGGGCCTTTTACTTCTTTTTTTTTTTCAATTTTTTATTTTTTTTTTTAATCACCGTTTTTCAGTTTCGAAAAAGCCGGACAACCTTGGAGCTCACATTAACTACTGCACATATTGTACAGCGCTTAATACATTCGTGTGTCTGCAGAGGTCACTCGCCATATTCTTTTATTCGAGCAATTTCAATGGGACAAATTTAATTTCAGCTCTTAATATCTTATTTAACCTCCGGTCCGCTCTTGTAATAGTTCACGAGGAAGAAGAGCCACAATCATAAACTTCAGAGTGCTCCACCTATGTGTGCTGTGAACATAGCAGCTTTCATTCAGCTTCTGGAGGAGATTATAAAAGGATGGGATGTTTTCGGGCTCCGGCGGTTGCTGTAGGTGTCCACCACTGTGGAATAAACACCAAGTATTCCATTTGTCTCCAATAATGCAGAATTCGCCACCTACTGCTCTGAAAAACATGTTTCTGTCGTGAACGTACTTCAAAAGAGGGGGGGAGGAGAAAAAAAAGGCTGGAAGGGAATGAATAAATAAAAGACGCTGTTTGCCGTCCGTCCTCCTGCTGATTTCTGGGTATTGTCGGAGCAAACAGTCCATCCGCTGAGTGACACGCGGTGTCATGTTTGCAACAGTAAACATGGAAGAGGATGGAAGATGTGCTCAGACAAGCTGCCCTGGAGGATGACGAGACTTTGCTTTTCTGAAAATTAGGACGCAAAGTCAAGACAAAGATAGTTTTACATATTATTTACTGTTAAATAATTCAGAATAAAGGGCCAGTGAGGGTGTGCTGGTTTTATTTGTCCAAGAGGTTTTTTTTCAGGCTGGAAAATCATATAAATAGGTGACAAAAGTCAAAGTTACTGTATTGTCAGTTCTGCTATATGTGTACACATACAGAGAACTGAAATTCCATTTCTCTCAAACCTCATTTTAAAAAAAAAACCCAAAAAACACAGTTGGAAAATATACATACTAAAAAATATGTAAGCTAAACATATAATAAGCTAAAAAAAAAAAAAATACAGTCTAAACCTATATTAAGCTACAAAATATACAGTCTAAACATATAAAAACTAGAAGTAAACACAAAAGAGAACAGAAGAATCTGCATCAGGCACATATTGAGTCTTTGGTTCTGAACCAGATTTGTATAATAAAAATAAAGATAAAAGACGGCATCACATTGTATTAGACATGATAATTATACATTTTGCCATTTCTGTTTTTTCTTCACTTTTTACTGAAATTATTCAGAAAGTTGAGAAAATGCAGTTCTACGCTACTCCAAATGGTACCAACATCTAGAACATTCTAATACCTTATTAATCGAGTACAGCTGATGCGATAGTTCTCTAATCGATTACTAGTCAATAAACAATGAGCGTGGTGAGCTAGCTGTTCAGGTCATTCTTCAAGTGAGAGTTCTGCATCGTGGCTGCTCACAAGATGGAGGAAAGTCACATCCAAGTCAGTGCCAAGCAACAAGTAGGAGGAGTCGCACAAAACAAACACCGACTCTCGGTTCAACTCTTCACCTCGACTTGTGCTTTCTGGGGCAAACCATCGATTTAGATCCGCTTGCATTGGCATTGAGTTTATTTCTTTGTCACACATTATTATTTAAATTGACACTGAAGTCACACAGTTTGGTTTATAAAATGCTTTTCTGTTTGAGGTGCATTTCAGGGAACTGAGCAGCAACAAGGATGATACTGAGACACCCCTAATGAAGGCAGACATGCATGTTGGGTCTTAGAAAGTTTAACAATATATTTATCAAGAAACAGAAATAAAGGAAGAGGCTGGAGTGCTAAAGGTACACCTGTGTGAATATGAGTGGATGTCTGATTAAGTGTCTTATACAAGTCAAGCGTGCAAGCAGCTTATTGCAACCCAAAGTTAGGTTTTTTTTCTTTATTCGTTAAACAACCTCTAGAGTTTCCACAGGACAGCAAATCCCCCAAGTCTGTGCTCAAGTTAAGGTCATAGGAAAATGACAGATGGTGCATAGGGAGGAGGTTGGGGTGGATGGACGGGTAGCAAACTACAACTTCTTCTAACTGAGACATTTCGTCACTGTTAATAACTACCATGCCAACACACGGATATTAAATACTTATTCTACCTCCCAAAAAGATCTTTATTTTAACCTGAGCAGGTTGTTTTTATGCCACAGCCAAAGCAGACCTTTGCCACAGCATCATCACAACCCATAAAAGGGTTAGCCATGTATTATTTAACGACATATTTTTAAATAGTTCGTCTGCTACTGATACGCTCCGATGACTTGTATTTGCATTATGCATATAAATGCGCCTCTAATTTCAAAACCTTGTCGGACAGACTGCGGAGCTGAAATATCTGTAACGACGAGGCTCATGTGAACTCTGCGTGTTCAGGAAAATTAAAACCTAAATAGACAAGTTAAAGCATTTAGAGTAAAAGCAATTTCCAGAAATGGAATCAGCAGTCACATTTCTGTCTGCTTAATGATTGATTCACTGTGGCTCCCCGGATCGACCGTGTTCGGTCACATTAGTGCACGTCGGTGACGTGCTGCTGCAGCAAAGTTGCCGGTTAGCCTCCTGCAAAACATATTTCCTGATTTAAATGAAATATATGCGAATGTTTTCTTCCCGCCTTGCCAACAGTCTGACCTCAGAATGTTATGTCTGAGCTCAGCAACGCAGCAAAAAGCCTGAGTCAACATGTTAAGTTAATAACATAAGCCGTGGCCAAACATACAAAAGCATGGCCGAGGTTGAAGAGGCAAAAAAAAAAAAAAAAAGAACTTCTTAGCCCTGCAGCAGTGTGACTGGAGGCGAAGATGAGTGACACGGCAGCATCGTCCTCTCCCTCTGTAGCGACAACAAAGCGGCGCGGGAGCGAGGAAGTAAATGCCAGTCACGCTCCCTGACCCGGACCAACCTCTCGAAGCAGTTGAGAAATCAAATAGTCTGTTGTTTTAGAGACATGACAGTGCCGCCGAAACACCTGAGCTCAGCAAATGGGATCACGGCCTCTTCCTCGCCCTCCCTCCCGTCCTTCCACCCGTCCTCCCACTCATCTCTCCATCATCTCCCCTATTGACCTCCGCTCGCCGCAGCCTCCATTTAGCCGCCGTCCCCCCTCCTTCCTTCCTCCTCCTCTTCCTCCCTACCTACCTACCTGCCTCCACCTTCGTCCATCCGTTTTCTCTTTTATCTCTCCTCCTCCCATGTGCTTCACGTCTTCCTTTTTTTTCTCTCTCTCGCCTCCTCTTCTTCTTCAGCCTTCCAACCTTTCTTTTCAGAGATGCTTTCATTATTCTCTCCCAGTCCGTCCGTTATGCCACCCACATGCAGCCGCACACACACACACACACACACACACACACACACACACACACAC
>NW_007579292.1:124064-137866 GCF_000690725.1 Stegastes partitus
GTTGTGTTGCGTTGTTCACCCTTCTCAATGTCACATGCTTGTTAGTTTCTCAAGTCCCTTTCAGAGTGCGCGCGAGTGTGTATTAGTCAGGAAAAAAAAAGCAAGTGTTGCTGCTGCTTGTTTGTGTGTGTTCATGTGTGCGCACATGTATGTGTGTGTGTGTGTGTGTTTGTGCGCACACTACTTGCCAAGCCTGAAGTGATTGAGATGGAGAAAGTGTTGCATGGCTGCTCGTCTGCATGCACAATCATCCGGACCCCAATATAGTTTGACGGACAGCTCCCCCCGCCCAATCGGAGCGCGGCGATAAGGACGGGGCAGCGCTTTGATTGGTCGTTAAAGGGGATGGATTAACCCACGGGGCCTGGTGCCGCTGCTCCCTCTGACTCTCTCATTCCCATGCTGAATAATGTAGCTGTTTGTGTGATGAAGAACAAGTGAGGGGATGACACAGAGGACAGAAAAATGCCGGGGAGGTTCTGTGGAGGAGGGGGGGGGGAGGCTATAGAGCAATCTGCAAAATGAGACGAAAGCAAACGAGGAGGAAGCGAAGAAATCCAATCTGCGTAAAGGGAACGGCGAACGGGGGGAAAGCGAAATACAATGAGAGCAGGGGAAGCGTGCGACATGAGCAATTTTAGCTGGAGAAGAAGTGCAAGATGGACAGGAAGGAGGAATGAAAAGGGAAAGTGTTCTGTGATATTGTGTCGGAAAACACAAACGCCGCTGATGAAAGGCGCTGGGAAAGGGAAAGGGATGAGCGACAAAGGGACAAAAAAAGAAAAAAGAGCAGAGAGTGAGCAACTCCTGATTCACTGTTGTGTCACCTTTCCACGCTGCCATGCAGAAATTTTTACCCGGAGCAACTTTGCAGGGGATGCAAGTAGATGAACCCAAGCTCACGAGGGTGTTTGTATTAAAACCAGCTGTGTAGGCTCCCATCATGCCACCAGAACAGCTCTGGAGGTCTCCTGTGGAGTCAGACTCTTTGGGTCCTTTGGGCAGTAGGGTGGAACCTCCATTTATGGTTTTACAGACGATTGGTCAGATTTGGGATCTGTAGATTTTAGAAGCTGGATCAACACCTTGGGGCTCTTGGTCGTGTTCCTCCAGCCTTGTGGTGAGGCTGGGCACATTGTCCTACTTGGGGAGGTCACTGTAATAGAGTGCTTGGTAGTATCATCCACATGAATGTCAGGACCCGAGGTTCCCCAGCAGAACATTGGACTGGAACAAGATGATGCAGCTGATTGGTGCTAGCGTTGGTCTGTGATGTAACACAGTGGAACAACACCAAGAATCTACAGCCATGCTGGTGACATCCAATTAGTTTTGCATGTTGGTAAGCTAACATGTTCTAACAATAATATTTGTACCCCAGACTGGTTATAGGTGTAGCTACTGTTGTGCCAAACATTGGTTTTGTGGACTTCTGTCATCCAACAAATACAAACAAGAAGCGGTCATGACTGAGAACCTGTGGACAAGATGTCCATCCATGTAGTAGCAACCAGTCAGTCACAAGGTAGCCAGCCCCATATCCTTGTTGATTTTTTCTACAAATAGGACCATAACTTGCGGACATCATGCTGCATTGAAAGAGACCTGGGATAAACATATGAACAAAATGGATGAGAAATGGAAAGTAGCGTTATCTTTCTTTTTGCAACCAGAGCAGCCGCCCCCTTCTGTACATTATAGAGTCCATATTTAAGGAACTTTAACATCTGCTTCACATTTCAGACCCCGAGACTATGTACACATTTTAAATAACTCATGATTTGTACCACATTCAATGGCAATTAATAAAATCATTAAGATTTTTCACTCAAAACCACAAATTTAATCTTCATGGATTCACTAGAGGAGACGTCAGGAGGTCACCAAAGTCACAGGATGTGAGAATTTTGAAAGAAATGGACCATAGAGATGGGGAATTGAACAAAAATCCCATTCTTGAAGGTTTTAGGAACCTTGATTTTCAGACTAAGATTAGACTTTTGAGCTTTATTGATGTCCTCTAATGCTGCATTACTCAAACACCAGGAAACGCCAATACTGACGGTGCCATTGTTACACTGAACATTGTCAGGACTGTAAAAACACTCATTTGAAAGTAAAATTCAAGTCATAACCTGTGGAATGTGGACGTTTATTCTCACAAAAACGGTTTGAAATGGGTTAAGAGAAAGAAAAATTACATTAAAGTTGGTCTGACTTATTTCAGATGCTACCCTTACTAAAAATAACATGTTTATTTGCCTACATTGAATATTAAACCTTATTCTAAATTGATTTTCAATTGAAGCGTCCTTTAGCTAAGTTGGTAGCTGTAACTAAATAAAAATGCAGAGGCAGTGGAAGCATTTATCTTCTTGCCTGAAATGCGTCTGCAGGTCATCCATTTAGATTTCCGATGGCACCAACAAGCCTTCACCATCAGTCCATAACCTGAGATTTAAAACGCAGGGCACAACAAGTCCTTAAACTGTCCAACTGCCGCCCATTAGGGTAATAAGCGAGAGCATCTCAGACGTGCATATCAGTGTTGTCGTCAGCTCCTTTCCTCTCTCGTTTGGGCTTTGCTGGCAGCGCAGTGAGAGGACATTCAGAGGGTGTTCAGTGAAACCATCAACCTGATATAAAACTGTGGAGGACAAAAATTAAAAAGTGAGGGAAACTGATAGCCAGCGTGGTGTTGGTGGTTTGCAGATATGAAGACATAGAGTAGATCTGGAATAAATATTCTTGAAAAGGTGGTAAACAGGTGGTTGACGTTCTTTTGCTTTTCTGGATCCTGCAGCTTTGCTCTACATGTGTTGAAGTGAGGGGCCGCTGCTTTTGCAAAGTTTTGCACTTGGTTATTCAGAACATCGTGGATCCTCACTGGGACGATTTTCCCCATGCCGGATCGCATCGCTTCAGAGGCGTGTCTCTAGTGGCCCAGTAGGCGGCGTCTATGTCCATGGCGATACTGAACTCTGAAGACCTCAGCTTCTTCTCCTTCTATCCTGCCTGCACCTGATTGGACAATCAACTCGCTAGCGGTGTGCTCTGGGATTTCCAACATGGCAGCTCGGCCGCAAACTTTCACTTTTATTACGAAAACCACTCAGCGAAAAGTATTTCTGAAAACATTTGAGGCGAGAAATAGGCCATGCAGTTGCTGCATCTGCCCTCATTTTAGTTCAACAACGGATATTTTAGCTGTTTTTCACGAGACGTCGGACCTCCGCTCCCCACACATCATTTGCATAAAGTAGAAGTCAAGTCTACTTTATGCAAATGAGCTGCAGGCGGCTCGCGGGCGACGCTACAACTCGTCGCTCGAAACGCCCCGCTCTGCTCCGGAACAGGATATGGAGTGTTTCACATACAAAATGAATGGGAAGCGTGAGTTTGTCGGATCCAATGGACAGAACCAGAGTAAATGTTTATATAGATAAAGGAAAATTAAAAGCCATAATGAACACATTCAAAGTATGTACCACTCATCACAAGAAACACCTAGACAGATACCTTTGGCACTGGATGTCCAGTTTTACTGCAGGGCGACAGAATTAATTAAGAGATAATGCATGTGTTCGCATTATTGTGTCCACCTCCTGCACATTGTCACACTTTCATTACGACTCTGTTTGGATAAAGGAGCTCACTGCAGACACCAGTGGTGCGAGGTGGCCCCAGAAGCTTTGTTTAAGGCTAAAAAACACAATTTTTCACCTTTTGTCGATGCAGCGTATGTGTGAGGCTCAGCTGGCCTCAGTGCTGCTTGTCACTCATTTCCATGAGCTGTCTACGCTGAGCCAGACTGTGGCCCAAAGCTGAGGTAATCCCCATGTGTAAAGCCTCTGTATGCTTTGAAGGAACAGACGGTCGGTCAGCTGTGACAAAAATCAACAGCGATGTGCAAAATGTTTTTTTTTCTGCGGGTGCTCTGTTTTTCCTGCACTGCTTGCTGCCGTGATCTCGTCGCCACGTCGCCGCTAGCAACGACCGCGAGCCACACCTACACGTGCCAAGTACAAACGGTTAATGCCTTGAAGCCAAAAAGCCGATTTTTAATTTTTTTTTGTGCAAAAATAGGGATTAAGGCCAAATAGTCACAGTCAAACTCACATTAAAACTGAACCTATAATCAGCTTATTTAGCGATTTAATTGTTAAAACACTGTACATCGCAACGTAAACCACATTTAGCATCCAAAACGGGTGGAATAGCCTGTTTCCTTTGTGCCTGCACCTGCCAAAAAAATCCGTGCATTATTGTTGTGGATTGTGGGGGTTTTTGAAGGGTTGCAGAATTTCAGACTCACATGGGAGTCTGCTAATAGCTTTAGCCAAATCTGGCTTTGTAGGAAATGTGCCTGAACCATCATCAGCTCAGCCAGCTCGGGACAAACACTGGAGATAGCGTTTGTAAACCAGCCAGGCCACAGCGAGGACAGGCTAAATGGGTCACGGGCCTCGCGCTGGTGGATCCCCACGAGAAAAGAGAAAAACAGGGGTGTGTTTTGATGAGTCTGGGTCCCTTGGCGAGACTCTATCTAAATTTACTCCGATTCGGTCCAGAGGAGGAAAAAAAACGCAGGATGCTGGAAAAGCTCATAAGCCCGAAGTGGGATGTACAGTGTGTGTGTTTAATGTCATTTGCATAACTTGCTTATCAGCTGTCGATAGAAATGTTGACCATATTGGGGACTGGATGAGTGCCTTTCTGGTTCAGGGACACTCTCTGTAACCAATCTGCCTTTCTAAGCCGTAGTAAGCCGCGCTAAGCCAGTTTGAAAGTTGCTGCCGGTCTGCTGTATGCCTCGAGCATCGAGTGACGTGCGTGTATGTTTGTGTATATGTGTGTGTATAAGTGTGTGTGTGTGTGTCTGCGTGCCATAATGCCCAGAGGAGGTTGTTGGGCTGTAGATAGGCCACATACAATGCTCCCATTTGAGATAGAGAGAGACAGGGAGAGAGGGAGGAATGAAGGGAAACAGACAGAACTGGAGAGAGAGAGAAAGTGAGTATTTTTGGGTCATGTGGGTTGCCCTATTTAGCGGTTTTTGCCGACATCTCAAAGGCACAGTACATGCAAAAAAAAACAAAACTGTGGCGCCCAGTCGCACGCCAACGATCCATTTTGCTGAGTAACATCCAAAAAACAAAAAAGGCCTGTTTGCTCGAGCGGCTTTTCAATATCACCTGCCATCAATAAACCATGCTGTTTTGTTTCTGCAGTTTCCTCGATTACGCAGCAGGACGGAGATCCAGTAGTTTAACCCTTCAGTATATACATAAGAGTGTACGTGCCTGTTCGTCTCTCAGGTGTTCTTCAGGTTTAGCTGGAGTATTGCTGAATCAGCGAGCTGCAAGCACAATCTGGACGTGACATCAGCATCTCGAGGACATAATCTCCGAGCGGCGCCTCTTCTCCCGCTTTAAAGGGTGGATCCGTTTCTATATTAAGTGTCCAGCTTTAGCAGAACACTGTAGCGCGCAGTCTGAATCTTAATACGCGAATTAGCATTTCCAATTCTTGGGAGTTAAAGACCTCTCCTCTGCTGCCACCTCAGCAACAACAACCACTTGTGCTGTTGTACGTTACTGTAACAAGGTTAGAAAACACTTCATTTAACCTCGTGTTAAGGCAAGTGGGTTATAATTGCAGTACAATAGCACGTGTTTGTGTTCATTTACAGGAGCCCATCTCTGTAACATCCCTTTGACTGTTCAACATACGTTTTGATACCCAATTCTACCTTTATGCCTCACACTGAATGAAGATTATTGTTATTATTTTATCCAACTGACCAACAAAACTAAACACTGAAGAGGACAGTCAGATTCTAATTTGATTATGCTATGATGTGCTTCTTTAGTTTCTCCTCTTCTTTACTATGTTCTAGCTTTTTTGAGCACATAAACTTACAAAACATAAAGTCCAGGCCAAAGGAAGGTTATCTGATGTACCAAACACGCGACTCCTTACCTGCCTGAAACACCTCGTTGAAAGTCCAGGCTTTTCCTCATGTACCAGTCCATCTACGTCCCAACCCTCACCTACGGTCATGAGCTTTGGGTTGTGACCCAAACAACGAGATCGCAGATACAAGCGACCGAAATGAGCTTCCTCCGCAGGGTGGCTGGGCTCAGCCTTCGAGATAGGGTGAGGAGCTCGGACATCCGGACAGAGCTCGGAGTAGAACGACATCTGATTCGGATGCCTCTGGAGAGGCTTCCTCTGGAGGTTTTCCGAACACGTCCACCTGGGAGGAGACCCCGGGGCAGACCCAGAACCCACTGGAGGAATTATATCTCTCGACTGGCCTGGGAACGCCTCCCCCAGGAAGAGCTGGAAAGCGTCGCCGGGGGGAGGGAAGTCTGGAGTGACCTGCTCCACCTACTGCCCCCGCAACCCGACCCTGGATAAGCGTTAAATGATGGATGGATGGATGGCTTTTCCTCCGTCATGTGTCTACATCACATTTCCATAAATTAGGTAATATCAACAAATTATCCACGTCCTTAAATATATATCTTGAGAACGTTTCATGCAGCTTGACATTATTTCTTCACTATATAGACTATGTCTCTCTATATCTATGGTTACAGTTCATGTCTAATGTTACCTCCCTTTCGTCGGGTCAACTGAGGCTGAGAAAACAGTTTTTTCAGAGGCATTCCTTCAAGAAACAGGAAATGAAGAACAGAGGGTAAGAAAAGGCGCTGCAGTAATTTACAGTATAGGAAAAAAAATATGCTTTTTGTAAACATGTTCTAGTAGAGCCCGAGAATAAAATTAGAAATCTCTACATGCTGATAATATGATTTCTTTAGTATAAGGCCAGAGTCTGCGTCGTCAGAATTTCGAGAAAAATGTACGTGAACTTAACATATTTTGTCAGAGATGTGTTTTCTAAAGTGGAAAATGAAAATCAGTGCTCCAGAAACCATCCTGGCAATATTACTCTTACAGAGTGCCCATCAAGGGAAGCAGGTTGAAATATTTTTGCATGCACCAGCTATGGCAGACATTGGAACCTACTCATATAGCAAAAGTCCTATTTTCCAGAACACCTGTAATTCTCAAGACTCTGACGAAGCATTTGGTGAAACTTTTGGTACATGACAGATTGTAATACTCTCTGCCAATGCAACTTTTGGCTCAACTTACAAAAAAAATACTGAGGTTTGATACCCGGCCTCACATTTCTACATGCAAAATAGTAAAATGGTTTCCTCCAACAACCAGGACCATCATCACCTATTTTATTTAGTTGAATTATTCATTTATCCCCTCACTCCAACAGAAGGCCCACAGAATCACTCTCCATCTCCCAGGTGATGAAGGGAACCAAATTACCCAGAAGAGGAGCTCACAGACCATGAGACACTTCATCAGCCATGAAACTGGTTAAGGAACGAGTCCAAACTCTTCCCTCCATCGGCACAGGTGAGTGAGCCCGAGTTAGCTGGCGTAGAAATGAAACTGTTGGAGGAAGAGCCAAAGAATCTTGGTATGTAAACCAGAACTCTTTCCACATCAAAAAGTCTACGATTACAGACGTATTCAAAGCAGGCTTCTTCCCCTTAGCAGCCGCCGTGACGCTCACGGTTACCGTTACAAGAGCTCCTCTCTGGTGCGAGGCTCCGAAGCGGAAGATTCGGGAGATTTTTGACTTCCCTCAAACGCCGCCGCAGCTCACTTCACCATTTAGCTCCTCTGCTTTTGTCGGGGTTATGTTAATCAGAGGAGCCAGCTGCTGTAGTGCTTGGCTGGAATGAAAACCAGCAGACTCTCAGGCCCGCGATGAAAAGCGTCGATGTTCAGTATTCAGGAAGCTGACATCAGGATGCTTTTGAGCAAAGCAGACAGGGGGCATTAGTTAGTGTGGAAGAAAACAGCGGCAGTGATTGCATCTCCGTGCTGTTCCACTGCTTCTGATGGCTCACGTCATGTCTGAGGAATATTGGGAAGCTGTAAATAAACGTCAATAAATGTGTGAGCTTCTTGTCCGGTACCATTCGGTCACGCCTGCCTCGACAGGGATGTGGATTTACTCGAGGCCTCGTCGGATTTTTAATCTACGAAGATCAGGTCAGTGAGACGACTGCTAAATCACAAGGACCACTGAACACCTTTGAAGTGTTCCTCCGAGCAAGATAGTGAGATGGGTTTCTGGAAATCTTGGTGTCAATCTTGTTGTCAGACTGTTGGGTCAGTTTGAGGAATGTTAGGTTATGAATATACGGCGGGTTGTAGCACTATGATGGAATAGATAGAAGTATATAAGAGACGAGGGAAAACCGCTCTTACATTTTGTAAACGCTGCTCTATTAGGATTTAGGGTCACATAAACTTTTCTTTTTGCCTTCATATGTCTGGTTTGTAGATGTGGGTCAGTGTAAAGTTCACACAGGCATATGTGAGGTAAATTTAAGACCATGATTTAAGGCTGTCTGGTTGCCAAAGCTCCAAATCAGATGTTGTGGACATGTCCTACAGTAAAATCTAGGATCACTGTTTTGGGGTGAAAACAACAGATTTTAAACTTTGGTTTCCCACAGCCCAAAATAGTTTCGTACAAACGTCACCATCTAAGTCACATATATCAAACTCAAGGCCCGCGGGCCAAATCCGGCCCGTCACGTCATTTTATGTGACCCGCGAGAGATGTGTGTTTCCTAATCTGACAAATGAATGGGATTTACCTGAAATGATATAACATAATACAATAATAATATAATAAATATAATATATAATAATAATCTACTCATGTAGATAAAATCGTTAACTGGTGCGACCAACAAAGAAAAATGCTACCATTGGAAAACTTAGTTGGAAGCCCTGCTGCGTGTATTTTACTTTTAGGTAAAGGCATGCACAATAGTTTTACATATAATAAACAACAATCAAATGCAGAGACAATTATTTAACAATATGTGAAGGAGTCGTTACTTTTATACAGATTACAACTGGGCAAACATAATGCTTATGTGGCCTGGGATGAAAATGAGTTTGACACCCCTGATCTAAGTCTTTACTAGTCCAACAGCGGGTTACCATTTTGAGCAATGGGTGCTTTTCTTCCTCCCATTATCGTGTTAAGTTTTACCTCGCAGTCCCTCTCTTCCATCACTGTAGTGCTTTTAATGGCAGTAACTAGCTGAGTATGAATGAGCATCGCTATGCCACCTGTTGGAAGCTCGCCTCGGCTCTGTTGTGTTGCATGGCGGGGGCCTACATCTGTTGCAGGGTCCCCGGAGGCCCTGTGATCATAACACAGCGTGCCTCCAACCTGCTTATGAGACCACGCTGAGCTGGGGAGAAGCACTAAAGCATCAGGTTAAAGTCTGGACTGTCTTCCTGCCCCATGGGGTTGTTTTGGCTGCTTAGGTCCAGGTTGCTGATGTGTTGTACAGATCCTGCCATCGTAGTACTTTCAGCCTCACGTTGATGCGTTTAACTGCAATCATTAGCAGTGACTATTCCTATCAATATCTTTTGTTGAAACGTTAACAGGATGACATCAGTTAATAAGGCCTTCCAATGAAATTACAAACTACTGTTACCTACTTAAAGGGCATGTCTGTGAAGATTCTCCAGGTCATGGTTGTTCTCGTAGATTAATTGTAGCAGCTGGACTTGCCTGAGTTCCTTGAAGACGTTCCACCTCTCATCCAAGAGGCTTTCACCAGTCCTGACTGACTAGTTGGGAGTTCCAGATATCCTTAAGGAGCCATTAACGCCTGAGTTTCACTTTCAATTGGGAGGTTTGTTACGGACACGAGGGGGAGGAGCAACAAACCCCCAACTGAAACCGAAACTCAGGTGAAGGAGGTGAAACGTCTTCAAGGAACTCAAGCAAGTCCAGTTGCTACGATTAAACCACGAGAAGTTAAAGAGCCCTTTTGAGTTTCTGCCTTTCTTTAGTGTGTTCTAACCTTCTTTACGTAAACGTACAAAGCCCAGAGTCCATGCCAAAGTTAATTACGGTCTTCCCCTGCAAATACTGCTCATTACCTGCCTGAAACACTTCAATTCCGTTACTTATCTACGTCACCATGCAACTCATTTGCGCAACACCTGCCTGGCAGCTACTTTGGCCTTTAAACAAAGAATAAGCTGCTTCCTCACAGCACACAAATTAATTTTGCACGAAAGTACCTTATGCTAGAGTTACTTCTCTGTCCTATACTCATAGATCTGGAGTTATGATACGTTACCTCACTTTCAGTGGGCCAACAGACCAAACAAAGACCCCAAAAATAAGATTCTGAAGCTGAAATTCTGCTTCTTATGCACTCTCTGGATGTGTTTTCTGCATGTGGGCAGTGTTTTTCCTTCTAAATTTGGTCCAAAGGCACCTTTTTTTAAAGGAGACATTAAAATTTGGGTTTAAAAAAGCCAACACAGCTGGTCATCAATGTTAAAAAACATCATGAGAACAGACATTTGTTGCATTTTATTCACTCTCTCAGCCTCAGCAGAGTTAAATGAAGAGGAGATGTACACCTACAAAATAAGATAACAAGAATTAGAGCCTGGTTCAAGTGCAATTACAATCATTGTTGGAATAAAATAACGCTGACTGTTGACATGCAATGTGGAGTGAGCGGTTGTCTCTCATTTCAAAGTGTGCTGTTCTGCTGACTCGCCCGGCCGCCCTGACCTCCTCCCTGCGCTCTGTGATGTGTTATAAGGGCACAAAGTCAACGTTTCCTCTGTTGCTCCCAATGGACCAGATGTATTGTTGCAATGGCTGCCAGAGGGCTTTGTCACTTCAAGGTAAACAGGTGAAACATATTCCGCTGTTGGGGACATATGCTGAGACATCCGATGCTGTTGTTTTCCACGAGAAGACAGTGTCAGACAGAACACGAACAAATTACCAAATCAAACTGCCGGTTTTACATTTTTACAGTCAGAACGTATTCACCCTCGGACGTGTTCTCCTTTTGTTGCCTTTCAACACTGACATGACTCATCTTTCTTTTTTTTTTTTTTACACATTTGTCAACAAAATCCAAATTATATTGAACATGAGTCAAAGTGAAACAGACTTCTACAAATTATTGTCAGTTAATTAAGGAACTAAAAGAAGTAATTGCACAAGTCTTCACCCCCTTCAAGACAGTGTTCAGTCACAGTATGGAGCCTGTGTTGGTCTCAGTCAGTCTTGCACGTCTGGACGCTGTAATTTTACCCCATTCTTCTTTGCAAAACCGCTCGAGCTCTGTCAGGTTAGACGGGGATCATGAGTGAACAGCCGTTTTCAAGTCCAGACACATATTCTCAATTGGATTAAAGTCTGGGTTCTGACTCGGCCACCCCAGAACACTCACCTTGTCATCTTTAATCTATCCCTGTGTAGCTGTGCCCATATGCTTCGGGTCATTGTCTCGCAGGAAAGCAAATCTTCTCCTGAGTGGCACTTCTTTTTTGCAAACTGCATCAGGTTGTCCTCCAGGATTTCTCTATTCCTTGCTGCTCAAGTTTTACTCTCCACCTTTAGAAGCCTTCCAGGGCCTGGTGCCGAGAAGCATCCCCACATCATGATGCTGCCGCCGCCGTGCTTCACGGTGCTGATAGTGTCTTTGTCAGAATAAATACAGCATCATAAACTTTTTCAAAAAGTTTTTTGGAGTGTTATTTCGTCTTCATTGTGTAGTTACAACCATCCATCCATCATCTATACACCGCTTAATCCTCACTAGGGTCGTGGGGGGCTGGAGTCTATCCCAGCTGGACATTCACACCTACGGGCAATTTAGAACCACCAGTTAACCTCAGCATGGTTTTGGACTGTGTGGGAGGAAGCCGGAGAACCCACAATGCATGGAGAGAACATGGAGACTCCACGCAGAAAGATCCCGGGTGTCCTCACCGGGACGCGAACCGGCGACCTTCTTGCAACAGTGCTAATCACCGAGCCACCTTGCAGCCGTAGTTACAACCAAGAATACTGATTAACCAGTGGCTGAACGACTTCTACTACAGTATGAAGACATATTGACTACACTCAGATCATCTCCATGTCCCCAACTGTGTGACTCGCACCACCAATCGGTTGCACTCGGGTTGAAATCAGTGAACCACTTTAATCGGGGTGGGCACTTATCCAACCACTTGTTTCATTTTTACTTTTCTATTAATTGACATTGCTTTGTAGAAATCCATTTTTTATTTTGACGTGAAAGAGCCTCTTTTTTTTTTTTTATAAATTCTTGTCAAAAACGGCAAATTAAATTTGGAATGTTTCAGTGCTAAAGCGCAATAACAAGAAGAGGACGAATGCAGTTTATAGACGCTGTGTTTTACACCCGGATTAGGCAGTCAAAGAGACATTTTTGTCACTTGTCGCAAAGTGGTTGAGATTTTCAGAAAGAAAATTCAGATAGATTTGAATAAACTGCAGCAGCTTTTTGAGGCTACTCAGGTTGGGCATCGCTCACTCACTTCCTGGACTAATTATGAATCTTGAAGTTTTTTTAAACGTGAGAGACGCATTCCTATTTTCATCTCAGCTTCTATCGATTCATGCAGGCTTGTGCCACCGTTTCATGTACTTCTATTTCCCATTGTCTAATTTTACTACTTCCTTGCGTTGCTCTCGAGTTTTGACAAGTGTTGTTTCTTTTGTTGGCACACTGGCTCCGATGAGAATTCCCTTCGCTCGGTCAGTCAGATAGTACGAATGTGACTCTCGAGGACCGCGGCCTAAAAATATCCCCATTACAATAACATCATCTGCCAACACTCATCATCTGCCACTACAAAACACACACACACACACACACACACAACAAACACGCACACCGACACATGCCGAGGACTTGCTTTCCACCTCCCTTGCTGCATGTTGTGCACAAACAAGTCATGTCAGTTTTCCGGTCACAGGCTTTCCTCCATTGCCAAACATTTGAATGGATGTTGATCCATAAATATTTAATTGGCTCCCTGTCCCCCCCGGGAGGAGCGACCGAACCCTCGCTATCTGACTAACAAGACAGGGTGAAGAGAGAGAAAAAAAAAACAGAAATGGCAAGACTAAACATATGACGTTTGTATGCAAGCAACGGCACAAAAAAGTGGAGAGTGTACTCTTCCGAATGAGCGGACGCATCACGGCGCAGTGTGACAGCGATGTTCAATTGACGACAAGAGGGAAGCAGGAAGAGTGAGGGAAGGAGGAGGCCACGCGTAGAACGATATGACATCCACGTTTAAAGGAGATGTACGGAGTCTGTTCTGGACTCGGAGGCAGGGCAGGGAGGAGATGCTCGGTGTGACTGATGGATGAGGAACGTGACGGATGAAGTGTGGGTGGGAGGAGGACGAGGAAGAAGATGAGATGGGATTTTTATTTGCTGCGGACAATTCGTTTTCTTCATAGTTTTGTCTCGATGTAAGTGATTGAAGGTAATTACAAAAAGAAAAAAAAAAGAAAAGAGAGAGAGAGTATATGATAGTGATTTGTGACTTGACAGTGATTTGTCTCTCGTCTGATTACCGCGGAGGCAGCAGCAACTCAGTGGGTGACTCAGTTTGACGACTGAATGATGTTCTCTCTGCTTTTTGCTGAGGGCTGGCCTGTCCGGGGGGCACTGACATTTTCCAATGAACTCATCATTCACAGTCCTATAAATATAGCTTTAAAGCAGTGAATCTATCCATCTATCTATCAATCTAGAGAAAAAAAAGAATAACACGTTGAAAGAAACACTACATTTAATCGCACCGTTCTCAGATCCCTCATTTCTGGCACACTGGTAACACTGATGCTCACACTCCAGCCAGTAGGTGGC
>NW_007579292.1:138911-146124 GCF_000690725.1 Stegastes partitus
AAGACAAAAAGCCTTAAAAGGTTCAATATAACAGCTATTTATAGACACACACAGAGAAACCACTGAATGAGTTCACCAATGACACCATTAAGTCCATTCATTATCTTTATGAGCTTGTCCACTCTGGTAATTTGGTTACCAGCCTGTCACGAGGTCGATGGATATACTGAAAACCTTTAGTCAGCAGCTAATCTAACCTGCGTTCACCAACCCCCAAAGAGATGCATGCAAACCCCATGCAGGGAGGCCACAGCAGTCGGGTTCGTCTCACTTCAAGATTGCAAAAACAGCCACTGCATCAACCCTAAAAACAGTCGGTTCACTTAGTCAACTTGTTGGCTGCAGGAGAAGAGTAGGTGCAATGATTTGAGCAATCAAACCAATGATAGATAGACACGTGTGTCTGGGCGTCTCCAAAAAGCCAGACTGGTTATGTGCTTCCAGAGTATCTACCAACAGCGTTTGGTTTCTTTTCTCTCGGACGAATCAGCGCTGGAAAGAGTCCTATCCATTACAAGTGCAAACCTTTTGAGGTCTAGTAGAGTTCATGCTTTGGCGTGTTGTAGTTGTTTTGCCAAAGGACATCCATGTTAGGAAAGAGCGGTCAGAATGTTACAGCTCATTTGTGTACATACAGCACAAAAACTCGATTCTACTTCTGCGTAGACGTGCACACCTGTGGAGATTATGGATGCATAGGTGCTGTTATGCTGCTTTTCCAGTCTGTGGGAGTCCACTTGGAGGACTCTGTTCCATACATAAGCAGTAGGTCATATCTACGTACTCCATGCATGCACACTGCTGCCCTTGTTGCGTCTGGAATGACCTGCTCCGCCTACTGCCCCCGCGGCCCGACCCCGGATAAGTCGAAGATAATAGACAGATGGATGGGTGGATGGATGTATTTTTGCCCGCCTTTTTCTGTCTCTGTTTCATTATTTAATTAGACCCTTGCACTGTGATCCTTGCCAGTGTTCTGCATGCCTTTAAAAACATCTGTACCAGCTGTTCCTTAGTTTGTTATGTACCATTTGCTCTTTTTGTTTTGACTATTCCAAACATAATCTCAGTCTTGTTCCCCGCTTTGACTCTGCCTAATATATGAGCTGTAGTCCAGTGTTTAACACTTGGGAAACACTGGTCAGAGGGACGTCTTCATTAACTTTGTTTGACTTTAGTCCAACATCAGGACTGAAAAAACACATCTTGAAAACTCAATCACTGAATGTTGATTAAACACATACTCTGCTAACTTTGACAAATTCCCGTGATAAGCAGACATAAGAAAGCAGAGGCAGAATGTCAACAGAGTGTCTCCGGTGTCAAAAATGACATTTTCTATGACCAACCCTCCAGACTAACAATTTCACGACAGACAAATGTTGTTTTACTCATCAGCACGAGGAGCTGCTTGTCAAATTAACATGCCGCTTTGCGTGTTTTAGACAAATAACCAACGCTGTCGTTTCTAGACAGTCGTTTAAAAAGGGGACGATGGCAAAATGGAAAGAGAGAGTGAAATATTACATCAAGCAGAGAAGCAGTCGTGATCAATCCACAGAAAGAAATTTGGGGGAAAGCGATAAGGAATGAGGGAGCAAGAGGAGCTCGGGAGGAGGGGAGGAAAAAAAAAAGTCACGAAGGAGAAGAAGAGCAGAGAAAGAAAGAAGGAGGGAGGGAAGGAAACCGAGTACGACAGAGATTAACTGTGTTCTGACCTCTAGCAACAGCATCAGTGAGCTGTCTGTCTGATTAGAGCTGCTGCATACTGACTGGAGCACCAAGGACGCTGCAGTGATAGGCAGGACTTAGAGGGGTATTAATTAATCCATGACCTTTATTGACCTCTTTTGGGGAACAGTAAGGATTGCAAAAATCTTAATAGAAAAAAAAAATCTGTTTCAGCATAAGTCTGACACCCCAAAGCTCTAAGGTATCCAGCTGAGCTGGACCGTTTGCAATCCAGTCAACATATGCAGTTACAGTATATTCTGGCCCCCGGGGAGCGAATGTGAGCCACTTCTGGTTCAGATAGGCTGTCAGTTTTGCATAGTTCATTGCAGTGTAAATGAGAAAATTCTGAGCTCAGGATCAAATCCACTTAGAAGAACTCAGGGCCGCTTTGGGCCAGTGGGTATCTGAAATTGGACCAGTGTACTTGGTGGCGATTCTGGATCGGAGCCTCTGTTTGAAGGGACTGTTAACATTTCTTCTTGGAATCGAAGGCAAATGACCACAGAGAACTGTAAAATGATATGAAATTGTTCCAAAAAGAAAGCAAAAATGTAAGTAAATAAACAAACTAATACACATACAACCACAGACTGGCACAAAATTACCACATTAGATGCAAAGTTTTAAAAAAGATTGGCAAACTAAACAAATAGAGAAGTGAAGCGACCACAAAGGGAGTCTAAATGAGCAGGAATAGATGCAAAACATCCAAAAAGAGACACAACATGATCACAAATAGATGCAAAATGACCGTAAGAACGTAAAAAAATGTCCTGCAGCATGACTAAGAAGGTATACCCTCAACCACAGACAGACAAAACATTCGTACAAATGGATACAAAGACTGACAAAACATCTAAAGAAAGATATGAAGGAATTTTAAATTACTACAGTTAGAAAAAAGGCAACTACTACGGTAGCAAAGTGAGTGCAAAGTGATGCAAAACGGCCAAAAAGCGGCACAAAATCAGCACAAGTAGACGCTGAATGACTGCAGAGAGGTAAAAATTGTGACTATACAGGTATACAAACTAAAAAAACTGACCACAAGTAGATGCAAAGTGAGCACAAAGCGAGTCAAAATGAGCAGGAAGAGATGCAAAACATCCAAAAGGAGACACAACATGATCGCAAATAGATGCCAAATGACTGTAAGAAGGTAAAAAAAAAATGTCCTGCAGCATGACTAATAAGGTATACCCTCAACCACGGACAAAACATTCGTACAAATGGATGCAAAGATTGACAAAAACATCTAGAGAGAGACGTGAAGGATTTACAATTACTACAAGAACTACAACGGCAGCAAGGTGAGCAAAAAGTGATGCAAAACAACCAAAAAGCGGCGCAAAACAACCACAAATGGACGCTGAATGACCGGAAAGAGGTGAAAAATGTGACTATACAGATATACAAACCTAAAAAGTCGAACACAAGTAGATGCAAAGTGACCACAAAGGGAGTCAAAATGAGCAGGAAGAGATGCAAAACATCCAAAAAGAGACACAACATGATCACAAAGAGATGCCAAATGACCGCAAAGAGGTGAAAAATGTGACTAGATAGATATACAGACTAAAAAAAAATGACCACAAGTGGATGCAAAGTGACCACAAAGATGGACAAAATGACTTGGAAGAGATGCAAAGTGACGACACGGTGACTCAACATGACTACAAGGTGACAACAGACGACAAAGACATGCAACACAACTCCAAATAGACTAAAAACGGATGCAAAGTGACCAAAAGGAGGCACAAAATGTCTCTTCTTCTTCTCCTTTTGTGTCTTGTTTAAGCTTCCCAAGTCTAACCCTCTGCACAAAAGTTTCCAAACCCACCAAGATTCATCACAAAACTGTTCCTCATCAATAAAACCATGAATGTGAATTATTAACTACTAGCAGGTATTTTGCAAAGCTGGCGAGTGAACCAGTAACTATCGCTGTGATGAAAACAACGTCTGATTCTCATCACGCGGTGTGATAAGTACCATTCCTCTCTGACAGTTTTCATATTGTCTAGATTAAATTTTATCTACACAGTCATTCATCTAAGATTGATGATATGACCAAGTTTTTAAAAGTGCCTGAAACAAAGTTATCCCCGTTGAAAGCTTTTCTCGGGCCGTGATTAAAATGAATGCCGCCTCCCTCGCGGTGACTGGCTGCTTAACTTGTCTCTGTTGTGAATTCATGGTGAGAGCTGGGATATGAAGTGCCAGAGGTGCGGGGAGAAGCAGACGATAAATAAGAGATATGTACCGACAGAAGAGACAGATGAGGAGGAGAAAGTAGAAGGCAGAGAATGAGAAAATTAGTCTGAAGTGTAAGTAAGCAAGTGCTTCTGGCAGATCATTGTAGTCGGAACATCTTTGCCGGAGCGGCCCGTTCCTTCTCCTCCTGCTTTCTCTTTGTTAGGCTTCATGTCGGCTCCTTTTCCTCACTGTCTCTTAATTCCTAGATAGACTATATGACAGCCTCTTCCTCTCATATCACACGGAATCAACAGAGATAGTGTTTTTCCTTCCAAACGACTGTCTGTTTGCACACAGCGAGCCGACCAAAGTCTGCGCCCTTCTGTTGTTTGGCTCTGAGCGTTTGCAAGATGGTGAAATTGCTCTCTTTCGCTGAGGCGGGAGTCCTCGTTTAAATGAGTCGAGTCGAACGCCTGGTGCACGTTGTCCTCTGCACTCTGTGATAGTTGGGCTACGTTTATATACTGTACATGGACTCAGTCTGGGGAAGGCCCTGTCCTGTTTCTGGGTGTCGACATTGATTCAAGGATGACAAATCCATGAGGGGATCGGAGTGATATAGAGGAACCATAGACTGTATAAAAGATGGACGTAGCTACCGTGACGTCACCCGTTGGTTTCTGCACTGAGAACATGAAGCCAGGGTTTTGCTACTTCCTGGTTGACATCTTGGATTTTTGGAGCCAGTGACGCAAAAATCGTCGGAGGGGGGCGGAGCCATAGGAGCAGCGATTGGTCAGACGGATTGAGAGGCGGGCCCTCTCTGCCCCGCCCACATTTACTGCCTTCTGCTCGCTTCGTCTGTATGGTCGCTGCTGACTGTCAATCAAGCCAGCCACGCCCCTTGCCCCGCAACATGTTGACGATTTTTTTTAAAATTCAATATTGATTTATTTTCAGATTGGCCACCTGATCTCTGGATTTGACTATGAAAACTAATTTTAAAAAATCCTGAGCTGTAGGAATGCAGTATTTCGTGATCTGTGATCACTTCTTTTCCAGTTCCAGTCTATGGGAGCCAGGGCTTTGTGGCACCAGCAGCTAGTGGACGTAGGTTTTTGACACTTCCGGGTTGGCTTCATTTTTCAGGGCCGGTTGCTACGTCCATCTTTTATACAGTCTATGAGAGGAACACCATAGAGCTCTTAAAAGTCATTGCCATCCATGTCATCATAAATGCCTAAATTAGCATGTTTAGTCAGCACCTGTGTGTCGGTACTGTTTTGTACCTGGATTATTTGAAGTAGGCTTTATAATCACATGACATCCATATGGTATAAATCAGCATAAGATGGCATGAAAATGGTAACATCTGGGTGATATTATACTGAAACAACTGGCTTCCCATGATACCTAAATAGCCTTAATTGAAGAATAACAATAAACTGCCTATGGCCTGAATCTTCAATGTGAAACCACATTTAACTTGCGAAGGCTGTTGCAGACAATCTGTAAGAAACACTGCAGCATCACTGTTGCAGCATCACGTGGCCAAAGACTTCTTGAGTTAAGGCTTTTTTTTTTTTTTTTTTAGAAAATAGGTTAAGACAGATGGGCCAAATCAATCGACTAATTAAAACGAATGCAAAGCACACGTTTACCTTCCACAAGTGCTGTAATAGACCCGTTCTTTAAGTGTGTGGTTGGGCAGCTTCGTGACCTGCTCCAGATGTTCAGCTCTGATGGCTGCAATTAGCAACTCGAATGCAAGTTTGGCATCCCAGAACAGTTCTCCTATGTAATCATGTCAATGAATTAGGACTTGTTCTTTCAGATCAGGAGCTGATTGGAAACGTCACAGAATTAATTTGATAGGAGGTAAATTTGACCCTCTAGATGTTTAATCTGTTATTATTCTATTCTTAACAAATAGGAGATGCTACAAAACACACTTTTAGGAAAAGACGAGATGACATGAATATTTCATGGAGCTGCGTGTGTTGCAAAATAGCCTCGGGTAGCTTTTAGTCTTTGGTGGTTCCTGTGGGTGAACGGGCATGGACTTAACGAGATGTTCGACAACTAGGTAAAGTGGTAATGTTGAATTTTACTGGATGCTGATCACATACATCTGATCACAGGTCTTCACAGCATCGCTATCTGAAACCCTAATTGATTCTATCTCTATTTAAATGCTTAGATATTCCATCGAATATGAACCCAACAGTAGTTGATATTAAAGTATTTATTGTGTTTGAGGTTGGTGCAAATTTTACTTTATTTGCTTTTGGAATACACCAACCAACATGCTTTATTTTGAATGCGCTACTGTAGGTCTAATTATGGCTTCCTTATGCAGGATGCTGTAAGGGGTTGGCTTCATTCAGCAACTGTGTAAAATCAATACAGTTAATCTGTGTCTGTGTCTGCCGTTGTGCTGGTGCACTTTATATTGATTGCGTTTGTCAGTAGGCCAACAGTGTGGCTTATAAGAGGAGGTGTTGACACGACACAGACGCGAGCTGTTTCATTACCAACGGTACAAACTCGTAAATGTGATTTTTAAATTATTATTTTTACAGACACGTATGGCTTTTGTGTGAGAACAGGGATTAGCGGCTCCCCCTTCTGTGTCTCTTTCAGCGTAAGCCGGGGTTGTTTCCTTCCTCTCCGTCTTATCTGGTTTTGGAACAGGCCTCTTGGGATGGAGATTAGGAGGGACAGAAATAAAGAGGTGTCGTCAAATAAAAAAATCCGTGTTGAGGTCTTCTCTGTAATAGCGTTCAGTTCTTTTACCTTCAACCAGCTTGTGTAGAAACTGGTAGATCTACTGAGCTTTGGGAGTTTTTTTGAAAGCAGTTGGCTCAGAAGTTGTGATTCGTTCTCTTCCAAGTGAACATGCAGGGCGTTTTGTTTTGGACGGAAAACGCACACGAAATTGGCAGTTAATGAGGTACACCTTGCTAAAATTAATGCAGCTAAATATGATCTAAAAGTTTCAAGAGAAGAACAAAAAAAAACGTACCTGTTTTAAATTCAGCCACCGTCCCCGTCAGAGTATCCTCCCGGTGCCCCTGCAATGCTTCAAACGCTCCCTGTTACTCCCATTATGGAAACATGTCAAGCACCATCTGCAGTGGGCGTTGAATCTCCTCCACTGGGTCAAAACGGAAACTCTTCAGCTTGAATTTCATTTTCGGAGAAAGGAAGAAGTCATAGGGAGACAAATCTAGCCAGCGAGGTGGGTGGAGAGCGAAGATTGTGTTGTTGTGGCCTGAAAACC
>NW_007579292.1:147084-152416 GCF_000690725.1 Stegastes partitus
CTACTGCAGTAATTCCCCCACTGCACAAAGCCTGTTATTAGAACTGATTGGTATTTTTGTTACTCTATCCATCCAATACATATCAACGAGCGAGGCCAAACAACAGAAAACATTTATCAGCATAATGCAACAGAGTTCAACAGCGCCGCAAACGGCATCCTCCAAATCGACACGCAGTCGAATCAGCACTTCTCTGAGACAGTTTCAATAAAAACTGAACATCATAACCTTCACTAATGCAGGATTTATTGCAGCAATGCTGTAGCAGGCCAAGTTAAAGGCTTTTATAACAGAGAACGAGAAAAAAAAAGCTGACATTCCTACACAGTACAGCGCATGGTGCAATGCATATTCAGGCAAGCAAACACCTCCCTGTCTGTGGGCAAACAGCTGAGACACCAATAAAACATCATTTGCACGCAGCACTGGTAGTTTTTCATGTGAAAATGCAATTGTGCCTGCAGAGCTGTGGAGACGTTGAGAAGCAGCAACCAAAAGGTCACCTGCTGCAGGAAATCTTGTGAGGATGAGGAGGGAAGGCCAGAGGATGATTCTTATACATGTGACACCTATGCAAGGAGTCGTCTAAACTCATATATTGTCACAGCTGGCAGCGTTAATTGGGGCTGCAAGTTATAGGAAATACCAAGCGGGTCAAACAATAACTTTCAGCCCAAGACCTTAAAAAAAAAAAAAGTGCCCAAAATCATTGGAACACACATAAAACTGGAACTAATGATCCTGATTTATTCAGATCTTACACCACAGAGAAACACTGTTGGTTTGATCACACACAAACCAAATCATCTGCAGTGTAAATGACAGAATAACAACTATCTGTGTGATCACAATTCAGCTGCAAATGACTTGTAATTTTTTATTTATTATTTTTTAAGAGACTGTCGGTGGTACAACAGCTTCATATCAAGTTTATTTTGCTTCTCTCTGTCTCTAGGAGGTGCAGACTGGTCCATAGTTTTTCTTGGGCGTAACGATCGCTGTCACTGTGCAGTCACACCACGCTGTAGCCCCATCTGTAACCTCCACGCTCCCCAATGACTGGTTTGGTCACGTAACGATATCTGTGGAAACCTCAGGGGAAAACTCCTGAAGTTATTCTTTAGAGCACTTGCACATATCTATCTGTCAGGAATGATGAAATGTACACTTGGAGAAAAATGTTTGGAAGCTTCATTTTCTAAAGACTGCGCTGTACTTCCTGTGTGCTCGCTAAGGCAGTGACAGATAGAAGACTTCAGTAGAGGCTTAGAAATACATGTGAGGAGGCAACTTAATGCTGGATGTCAAGCAAAAAAAAAAATCAGTTTTTAGTTCTGGATGGATTAGAATGCTGTACGGTTTATCTGTAACATGAATAAATGGAGTGCTGGGGTCACAAGTGTAGATCAATGTTTAGTATTCTAGATTCCTAGATCAGCTGTTCTTTGTACAGACTGTGCTCACCAGAAAAAACTATAGCATTATATAACTGTTTATACATTTTCCTGACAAGTGATCACTTCTGAGCCAGTAAAATATGACGGTGACGTCTAAGTATCGAAGACAAACCATGTGGGGTAAAAGTTGGCAAAACTGTGACGCTATGACTCAGCTAAAGAGTCCACATGACAATCAACGTATCCCCGAAATAAACCAGACTGGCATCAGTCGCTTCCAGTCTTAATATCATCTTACCTCAGCGGCGTCCAAATTTGTCTTCTTAACTGTGGACGTTTATCTGTAGGAACCTCATCGTCACAAGTTCAATGAAAAATCAAGCCGTCTGCTGTCTTGGTTTATGGTTTGTCAGTAGTTCTCTGCGTTTTCCTTGTTTGTCGACATGTTTCATGTCCCCATCCAGTCACTTCCTGTTTTGTTTTGAAATCGCCTTTCCCTAGTTATTCTCGTAGTTTAATCGCAGCTGGACTTGCTTGAGTTCCTTGAAGACGTTTCATCCAAGAGGCTTCATCAGTTCTGACTGACTAGTTGGAAGTTTCAGATACTGATATACTTCCCTATTTGTCGCTTGTGTTTTTGCTTCGGCACCTTTGTCTGTTTTGCCCCTCTTCGGCTGCCCTCCTTAGTTTTTCGTATCCTGCTTGAAGACCCTGTTCACCTGCCGGCCTTGTTCCCTGCTACCATGTGGATTGTGTCCAACCTGTGGATTGTGTCCTCGTGTTTAGCCTCCTTTTTACTCCACTGGATGTTTCTGACTGGGTATGCTTTGGTCTTCTCTTGTTGGATCCTCCAGCCGTCTTTGGTTGCTTATCTGTCGTGTAAAAAGTCACAACGAGCCACCTGTATATCTGCACTCGGGTCATTTCCTGGTCACCCCCTGACATTCGGTCATATTCTGTATTCTTTAATACGGGGGCCTTTTCTGTGAGGGCCTCTTGGCTTTGGAACAACCTACGTGAGGAAATAACGCTTGTAGATTCGTTATCTTTTTTTAAATCACTTCTTAAAACCCACTTTTATAGACTTGCTTTTGAGCGATGTTCTCTGCTATTTCTCTTTTAGATTTTTGCCCATTTCTTTTCCATTTACATCGGTACTGCCTGCTATCTTTTCTCTTTCTTAATCTACTTTTATCTTCAGTTTTTATCTTAATTTCCCTCTGTGATGTCATCTTTTTAATCAGTTTTTAATCAGTTTCACTAGTACACCTTCTAATAGTGACCCAGTCTGTTCTTTTCCATTTTTATTGTGTGTATTTTTATATTTTGTGTGTTTGCCTGCACGTTTTATACGCGTTGTTTTCCTGTGTTGCCTTGTCTCACTGTTTGTTGTATTTCTTTATTATGTAAAAGCAATTTGTGAATTCTGTTCTTAAAAAGTGCCATACAAATAAAGTTTATTTATATATTTATATTTTTCAGTCATGTAACTCAACAAGACTTTTACGAGATGCTCCAATCTTGAGGGGAATTAGTTTTATTTGCTTCCTCTGTAAATGGTTTTCATCTTTACCCTCATCTGGACACACCTTCAGAGGTGGTTCGGTATGTAACCAGGAGTCACATCCTCCTGTCAAACCTTCTAAAACAAGTGGTTTCCGATCCACAGAAGCTCAGGAAACACTCTTTACAAACTTAACTGGTTGAGCACAAGATTAGTTTGACCACGGACACATTGTCAGTGCTTAAAGTCAGCTAATAAATCTTACAGTAAGCGAATGAATCCATTCTGTTGGTCTGGACTTGAGCGCCGTCCCTCGCTGGTGGGCGGAGAGACGGCTAGTTTCCAGCCTGACAGTTCAGCACATTGTTAAACCAAGTCCCACGCTGCACTGCACTGTTTTGTTCTGTTGACAAGTCGGACTCAAGTGCCTCTTAAAGATTATTGCAAAGCCATGCTGTTTCAAATTGCATTTCCAAGTGCTGTGAGATTATTAACAAAGCCGTGCAGCTTTTTTTTTTGTTGCAGTTGACTGTGGAGTAGCAGTAACAGTTGGCTCCGTGCCACAGTGTATGAATATATTAATGATTGGAAAGCTTGTAGCTCTGGATGTTTTTTTTTTTTTTCTCTTTCTCCCCATTTTCTCTCTTAAATAGAAAGTTTACATAGCCTCCAATGTGCTGAGTAAGTTCCGTAATCCTCAGACTCATTACAAACCCACTTAAAATTTGAAAGCGTAGGGAAAAATCAATTGGCAAAACAAGAGCTTAGTTTCCAGCCTGCTGAAAAGCTTACATTTTGGGGGGAAAAAAATCCGTGGCGGCAATCTGAAAAAAGCAAAGCAGCAGCATTATTGAAAAAAACAAACAAAATGCATGCTTCCTGCCTGGCTAAGTGAGTGAGCGACTGATTAAGTGACCCGTCGCTGAGTTAAATCCAAGAAATCCTGCCGCCGTGAGTGACGCGTTGACAGCTCGGTAAATGAAATCCAGCGTTTATATCACCAGCAAGCCACTCAGGCGACGCTTGGCCCCTTTTTTTTTTTTTTTTTTCTTTTCTATGGGATTTGCATGGCGAGCGTGGAATATTGTACGCTCTACACTTCATCAAAAAAGTGGACGAGCAGACAAGGCGGTGACAACCCCTCCGTCTTCACACACTTTAGTAATATTCCTCTTTGCTCCAGAAAGCAGCGCCACATGACCTGGTTGTGTTATTACCTTAGCAACAAGCCGCCGTACATCCAATGAGCTTTGTGTGAGAGAGAGAGGAAGGCGTGCATTGGTTTAGTTTTTGAATTTTTTGTTGTGCAGCAAATCCTAATTTCTGCGTGCGCGTATTGAAGGTGATTAAACCCGGATTTGGCGTCTTAACGGCAGCACCCCGGCCCGCCGTGACCCGTGTTTGCTTTTTAATATTCACACAACAAATATTGGATTACATTTACACAGGGCCTGTTAGCGTACCGGCAGCTCAATAGCTCTCGCTGCTCCGGGCTTACTGTAATTGTTTCAGTTATGGTTAATTAGCGTCCAAACACAGAGGATTCAATCAATATGAGGAGAAGAAGGAGAAGAAAGAAAGCGTGCTGACCCACAGGTGCCTTTAAAGAAAACTTATGGAAATGAGGAGCTGATACCAAAGCAGCATCAATAATTCAATATCACTCTTATTTTTTTTAAAATTGGTTTAATAAGCGTAATTACTGTAACGAGCGAGATCATCGCTGAGAAGACTGGCAGCTTCCGCAGGCTTCAGCGACTTTCACATTGTTTGCCAGCAAAATGGATTTGGCACCGAATCCTATTGTTTTGAAGCAGAGAAAATAAAATAAAATAAAAAATGGAAATGAATTCTTCCAGCTCAAACGGAGCATTTAGAGTTTCTGACGGAGACAGATGGTTCTGAGCGAGAGACTGATAGAAAGGATCACTCCCAACATTTATATCCTATTTAAGAAAAAAAAAAAAACGTCCGGTGCAGAAACGGCAGCCAGGAAACAAGGTGTCCTGGAAATGTTTTCTGCATCTTAATGAGCGCTAACAGTCGCACAATGGCGACGGAATTCAGGGTACCACTTTTCTTGAAGGCGGTATCATTTGTTTGACAGTAATCACAGGTGTCATTTTAAGCCTCGCACGCAAATACTTTCAAGGATCTAAATGAAACGCCGTGTCGGAGCCAGTCGCCGCCTCCCACACATGTCTGACAGTCGACCGAGTCGACCTGAGCCGGAGCAGCTTCCTCCGTTATCCACGCTGTAGTTTCGGCATAATGTGTATGATTTGTGCATCAAAATGTCAAAGAAACAAAAACAAAAACAAAAACCAGCATCAATACGCTATGTTTTGTTGACTTAAATCATCCCAAATGTTTTCATGTTGGTTGCCTCTCCGTGGTGTCGTTGATCAGTTGTGATAAATCGTAATTATTT
>NW_007579292.1:154035-156184 GCF_000690725.1 Stegastes partitus
TAAAGAAGTCATGTATTTTTTTTAATACCTTAAAGCAGTGGTCCCCAACCACCGGGCCACAGACCGGTACCGGTACCATGGGTCATTTAGTACCGGGCTGCACAGAAAGAATAAAAATGTTTTATTGGTTTATTTTGTTTCCGGCAGAGTCTGCAAGGTGTTTTATTTTGAAAAACGACTAGCTCGTCTTCCTGTAACTTCCGGCTGTGCTTGTTTGTGTCAGCTTCCACGCCCGGCCGTTAAAATCTATTCTAACTGCTACCAACATGAATTTAAAAAAACCCAAACTCTTCTGGAGAGCTACTTTGAAAAGAGGATGAGACGGAAGAAATAGTAAAAACGTATTTAGCAATAAAAAGTAATTTGATTTGTTTTTTAATAGAAAAACCAATTAGTATTATTATTTGTTATGTGTCTGTAGAAAATTGTTTTGCTTGAAACTGGTCTGTGGTGCAAAAAAAGTTCGATGCCTTAAAGAGAAGGTTAAGACCTGCCTTCAATGCCCTGCAGTCAAATATGGTTTCCCTCTGAAATCCAGAAGTTGGAAATGAGACGACACACTAACTTAATGAGGTAAAATATAACGTTTGGTGATGAGCATTTGCTGTGTAATGAGTATAAAAGTCCACCTGAGTGTCTGGAAACACAGGACCTTGACTCTCACCATCAGTTTTAGAAACATTTTTTCTGGAAGTAACAAAAGAAAAAAACTAAACTCCTCTTTGCTGTGCAGCAGCAGCAGCGAGAGGACGACTCTGTGTACATACTGTATGTACGGACTGCTGACATGTCCAATTGGAAATCCGCTCTCATTGGAGCAGATAATGGAAAATGAACCCGCATCTCCCGATCCGATTGCAGTTTCCAGGTTATCCTCGTACTGCCTGAAAGGTGTCTCGCTAAGCTCCTCGTGATCCCTCCTTTCTGCTGCTGCTGCTCCTCCGTCGTCCCCACCTTCATCCCATCTCCTGCTCTATGAGCTTCCTAATAGGTCATCTCCAGCCTTCATCTACCTTCACTCCCCAGTTCCCATTCCTTCCAATTCTCACCATTTCTCCCCCTCCTCCTCCTCCTCTCCCGTTATTTTTTAATCTCTTATCTGTTCATCTATTTTTATTCCCTCCATCCGTTGCGAGCACAGAAACATAATTGCGGTGTTGGAATGGAGTTTCCTCTCTTTGATTTCCCCCCGGGCTGTAAAGGTATAGATATATGTGGCGGAATACTAACAATTTGTTGTGTGAGCTTCAATGGAAAAGAAATAAGAGAATTATGAGGAAGAAAAACACACATTTTCAGATGTGAGGCGTGGATCTGCTGTTTCATCTGTTTGTTCCTCTTTTTTTTCCTCTTTTTTGAAAAAAAAAAAAGCAATAATATGTTTCTTGAAAAGGATGCAGGAGAAAAACGTTAACCATATTTTGTTTATTAAAGTTCCTCCTTAAAGAAATTATTTTGATTTTGTAAAATGAATATAAAAGATATTTACATGGTTATATGATATAATAATACTTTCATTCCTTTAGAAAACCCACAGACCAACTACTTTCTATAATTTCTTCTTTGTTTTTAACCATTTCTATTGTCATTGAGAGAAAGTGAGAAACATTGCAGATGATGGACTTCAAATAATGTTGATAATAAAGCAAACAGCAGCTTTATCTTGCTACAAGTGCAATTTAAAATGAATAGAACGTGTAATTTTAATCATTTAGCACCAAATGTAGAGTTTATAATGTAAGTTTCTCTGCACTCCTAAGTCTTTAAAGCGGACATCTATAATGTTTGTCTTCAATAAGTCATTCATCAGATCACAGATTATTGATTAACACCATTGATGCTGTATAACATCAGACCAGTGACGTCCTAATAGTCCTGCTGTCAGTGTGAGGCTGACAAGCAGCGAGCAATAACTTAGTGTCGTGCTTTCTTTAAGTAGTACACGAAGGTCCTTTAGGGTCAGCATGGTGTAAAATTTATCGTCCCCCCAAAGAGAGTCCGCTTGGATTCCTCTGTGGACGTCCACAGTGACGGTAGATATGAGCTACTATGCAAGCGTGGAACAAAGTCCTCCAAGTAGAGAAGAAAAGCGGCGCGATAGCAACGATTCTACATCCGTGGTGTCAACGAGAGCATCTGCAAGGGAGTG